>NC_132896.1:1361331-1483215 GCF_030463535.1 Salminus brasiliensis | reverse complement strand
TGGAAGGTTTTGATTCATCAGTCGACTCTGTTATCATTAACCCACTAAAACCATTAAAACCAGTAACAGAGTTGATATTTTTCACCATCTTGTTCCTGACCTCCATGTTCTAACCTCAAACTGGACTCAACACGATTCCTCTAAGTGACTTTATTTTACTATATTATTATTATTATTATTATTATTATTAATTTTACATTATTATTTAACTCATTAAAAACTGAATAGGAAACTGAATAATTAATATACTGCAGATTTATCCCAACATTCTCTACAACATAATGACATATCTCACCGCCGTCCAGGCTTCCCACCAGAGGAAGTGACATCACTGGGTTCAGGTCACATGTTTTATTAGAAGTGTTTGCTGAAGAGACATGAGCCGAATGATAAAACCAGGCCTAAAATACACATGAAGCATCATTAATAGAGGCAGTGGCTGTGATTAGTGTAATTAGTGATGATTTTTAGGGGTTTTTATCAGTTTTATTAGCATTTATTTATTTTTGTTGTCAGAACTGTGCTGGTATTTTAATTACTGTCTATTTGCCCTCTTGAGAGAGTAAGAAAAGTAAGAGGGGGGGCGACGAGTGAGAGAGAGAGAGGAGAGAGAGAGAGAGGAGAGAGAGAGGAGAGAGAGAGAGGAGAGAGAGAGGAGAGAGAGAGAGAAAGAGGAGAGAGAGAGAGAGAGAGAGACAGAGAGAGAGAGAGAGAGAGAGAGAGGAGAGAGAGAGAGGAGTCCAGGCTGAAATTACAGCATGTCCGTGGCTCTGTGTCGCAGGAGAACACCTGTTGGAGGAAGCGCTTAGCAACAAGCTACACCAAACATCAGCCGCTCAGATCGCTAACGCTGAACAGGCTAGCTCTGAGCTTCCCTTTATAACCCCTCTTCCCCCAGACCGTCACCATCCACATCCTTCACACAGCGGCCATTCCGCTCATTACGTCACTCTCCCTTCACTCAGCCTGTTCCTGCAGAAGATCTGGAGTCGACTCCGAATGGAGGCCGGAGGCTCTGAATTAGAGTCTGATTGATAGAAATCAATGGTGGAGCTCCATCCAGTACTTTTGGGATGAGTTGGGGAGTTGGGGATGATGAGGTGGGGTGGTGCTGATCATCATCCAACATCCTGAACCCACTAACGCACTTGCTGCTGAATGCAATCAAATCCTCACAGCAATTCTATCTGTCTAATCTAGTAGAACGTCTTCTTCTCTGGACAGTAGAGACAGTTACTCCAACAGATGCAGGATCAGCTCTTTTTAATACCTTTGATTTCAGAAGAAACAATGAACGAGGAGGTGTCCCAATACTTTTGTCCATATAGTGTTTAAAGGTAAGTGTGTATTTCTTCTCTTGGAAATGTAATTAAGTAAAAGTACCAGCTTTTCATTTCAATAATACTCCAGAAAAGTATGAATAGTCCGCAATAGTACTTAAGTAAAGTAACTAAGCTCAATTACTCCAGTATTTCCACACTGGTCCTGTAATGCTGGCGATGTAATCTAGGCTGATATTGAAAGTAGGTCATATCATAAAGTTGTCATAGTTACCCATGAGTAACGTGTGTAGAGAGGTAAGGGGTCCAGGAAAGGCCTAAGGAGGTCCCCATGGGCCGTCCCACCGCTACAAGCCCCAGGCTGAGTGCCAGGCCTGTCCTGCTGACGTTACTCCACAGTTTACAACACTAATGGACTCAGTCTCAGCCTGACTGCTGTAGACCTGAGTCTATCTGCATTAGCTGGTTTGCTACCCCCCTCTTGTGGTCACACACTGGTGCAATATACTGCCTCTGAGAGGGCGAGAGACAGGAACTGAGAATGATAGAGAGAGAGGAGCTGTCAGTAATTGAGCCTCTGTAGGTCTCAGCAGCTTATAAGTTATAGGGAGGCCAGGGGGGCATAGCTCCCCCCTAAGAAAGACTTCAGAGTATGGGTAACGCAGTATATGGAAGTATATGGGTGGGTTACAGATTACATAATTATTACCCCCCCTCCCTTCTTTATCAGAAGCAGGTACCAGAAGATCAGCTGCAGATGATCAGAACATGGTTGGAGAGGATTATTCTGGAGGAGTCTGGAGTCTTATTTAAACCTCAGACGTTTAGTCTGGTCTGCTCTTGATTGATGGTTGAAGTGAGGGGTGAAGAAGATCACCATGGCCAGATCCACAGAGCTCTCTGAGGCCTTCAGAAAGAAGGGTGGAGATGCAGAGGAGTCTGGGAAGGGTTTAAGAAGATTAGGTTTACAAGAAGAACAGCTGACAAACATGACCAGGTCAGACCGTCCCTGCAAGATCAGCCCAACAGCAGAACCTCAAGACTCAAGACAAGAAGCGGGTTTGTGTTCAATAGGAGGTGTGAATGGAGGAAACGCCTAAAACATCAAGGCAAGACTAAGCTTTGCCTGAGAACATCTAGCCCTTTACTCACTGTCACTGTGTGTAGTCGTTCCCCACAGGCTACCTTCTCTGAGGTATGCAGTTATTTCAGACAGTGGGTGTCCGACTGGGCTCTGTGTTGAAGGCTGTAAGAGCAAGTTACCATTTTGGTAAGGAGGGTTAAGAACTTCCCCTGAGTCACTCGCTGTCCTCAAACGCCGACTGAAGACTTAGACTTAGACCTCTTCCAAGAGAACTTGTAGGGAGTATTGTGTCTTCACTGACTTCTGTATTTCTGTAGAGTCTAAGCTTAGATTCTAGCTGATATAAACTAGCTAAGGGTATTTTCTGAGTAAACAGCAAAGCACTTTTGTAAGTCGCTCTGGAAAAGAGTGTCTGCTAAATGACAGTGTAAATGTGATGTAAATGTAGGAGAGGGTGAGCAGATCAAACATAGACATACATCCAACAAAACCAACAATCAATCAAACAATAAAGATAATTTAGATAATCCAATTCAACTGAAAACTAAAAGTATTGGTTAGATTCATATTAATTGACCCATTTACAAACTGTTGAAGGGTTAGCCAGGTTCACACTACACAACTACACAAGTGAGCTGCTTAAATGCACCCAGTCCCAGGTGCAACACATGAACGTGAATCAAACACAAATGAACTAGAAACAAGGAGGAAATCCTTATATGGGGCTGTAGGCAGCAGCCCGACATCGCCCCGGGGGAAGGGCGTGATAACAAGGGCCTGACAGTTCGTACAAGATGGGAGATGCAAGTCGTCTGTGCGCAGATTTGCAGGAAAAAACCCCCACGAGAATAAGAAAAGAATATGGTTGAAAATTGATGATTGAGGAACTGTTGTGAAGCTCCACCCTCAGCTTTCTCCTCGAGTCTCTAACGTCCCAACGTCCGCTCACTACACCTCCCACACCACTGAATTTGAAGTTGCCACCACGTCCAGCTCTCGTCGGTTTGCCTCTGACACCGAGGCTTTTTTTTTTTACCGATGCTGTCACCTTTTGTGTCGTCAGCTGCATAGCATGAACCTGGCATTAAGCTGGCAATAAGGTATTCTGTAGACCCACAATTTCATATTTTATTAAAATTTTGTGAAAATTGAGGGGAAATCCAAACTCATTAAGCATTTTTTTATGTAAAACCTGCTGTTAACGTTCTTCACAAAATCTAAGGAAACTTTAATGTTGTGTTATCATGTAGAAGACACAGACATGGGGAGAGTGGTTCGCTGAGATCCAGTAATTTAGATAACATATCTACTGTAGAAATCCATATATGTGTTACTTTAGAACATTCCCAGGACGTATGGATAAATGGATATGAATCGAAGTACGAGATGCTGAGATACAAATATTGCAAAAATAACTAGAAATATGTTTCATTAGTTTCATTAGTATTAATACGATTAATATTAATCTGCTTTAAGATGTTGCATATGCTATTTGAATTATTTGGTGATGGATAAACCGAAGAGCCACATTTTTAGACGTTTGGTGTAAATGAGACCATATGGTTTCCAGTCCAATAAAGGAACAACAGAGGCTCTCGATCCCAGACCCCTCTTGTTCAACAATCAATGTTTTATTATGATGCATGAGAGTATACTTCTGATGGTCGATGCTGTACTTTATACATCAACTGTCCCAACTAGAAACTTTTAGTTAGTAGAATTTAATGAAAACGTTAAATTTGTCAACTTTTCTGGAGGTTCCTGGAATGTTTTGTGTTGTTTTTTATGTTTATTCATTTATTCTCACAATCAAATCTGGGTTTTCTGTTTTATTTTGGTAGACATTTTTCAAAAATCAATGCAAGTTCATAATTTAAGCTGTTTGATTATCAGTTTTATCAGTATTTCTAATGTATTGATTATTATTTATTGATTGTATTTTTAAGTTTAGGGAAATTTAATTCAGATGTTGCCATAATGTTTGTTTATCTAATTAGTATGTTGTGTAAGAAACATTTGAAAATTATTACCATAATTACATTAGATTATTACATATCGATCACTTTCAGAACCTTCCTGTAACCTTTTTAAAACGTTCACTGAACATTCCTATAACGTTCACTGCTTTTATTTCCCATTTATTTTAGACTATCCATCTATCTATAAATCATTAGTACCATGGTACCAATGTTCTAGATTCTAGATTTGATCTAATAAATGAATGTGTTTTAATGTGTTAAATGAATGTTTGTTTGTTTTATTTGTGCTCAGAGAACAAAGCACCCAACATCCCTTTAAAAGTTAAGGAATTGACATCAATGGGTTAAAATCAAAACACAGAGCGAGAGAGAGAGAGAGAGAGCGAGAGAGAGAGAGATGCCATTTTAGCCTCTGCTACAAGCTGCAGCAGTGTTCCAGGGCTGGAGGCGACCCACAGATTGGGTTTCCACTGCCCTGTCATCGAGTTCAGCAGAGTTTTATTTACTCCAAACACTGGATCTGCATTCCTCCCTATGTAGCCTTTGGGAGATTAGCCTATGCTAACAGACATGCATGAGTGGCCTGGCTGGCACACAGCACACACACACACATGCAAGTGCTCTGTACTGCTCCAAACACCAAGCTAGAAATCAAAACACTGGGTCCAAATGTTTTTGGACACACCTTCTAATGAAGGCATTCAGCTACTTTAGGTTGCACCCGTTGCTGACACAGATGTGCAAATGCACACACACAAATGTCTAGTCCCTGTTGAGAAGTACTGCCAATAGAATAGGACTCTCTGGAGCAGATCAACATCTACAGTACACTCCTGACCCACCATCACATCTACAGTACACTCCTGACCCACCATCACATCTACAGTACACTCCTGACCCACCATCACATCTGCAGTACACTCCTGACCCACCATCACATCTGCAGTACGCTCTTGACCACCATCCCATCTACAGTACACTCCTGACCAACCATCACATCTACAGTACACTCCTGACCCACCATCACATCTGCAGTACGCTCCTGACCCACCATCACATCTACAGTACACTCCTGACCAACCATCACATCTACAGTACACTCCTGACCCACCATCACATCTACAGTACACTCCTGACCCACCATCACATCTACAGTACACTCCTGACCAACCATCACATCTACAGTACACTCCTGACCCACCATCACATCTGCAGTACGCTCCTGACCCACCATCACATCTACAGTACACTCCTGACCAACCATCACATCTACAGTACACTCCTGACCAACCATCACAACTACAGTACACTCCTGACCCACCATCACATCTACAGTACACTCCTGACTGACCCACCATCACATCTACAGTACACTCCTGACCCACCATCACATCTACAGTACACTCCTGACCCACCATCACATCTACAGTACACTCCTGACTGACCCACCATCATATCTACAGTACACTCCTGACCCACCATCACATCTACAGTACACTCCTGACTGACCCACCATCACATCTACAGTACACTCCTGACTGACCCAACATCACATCTACAGTACGCTCCTGACCCACCATCACATCTACAGTACACTCCTGACCCACCATCACATCTACAGTACACTCCTGACCCACCATCATATCTACAGTACACTCCTGACCCACCATCACATCTACAGTACACTCCTGACTGACCCACTATCATATCTACAGTACACTCCTGTAAGTATTGCTTCATTGTTTAACCACTTAAATGGCCAATGGCCCACCAGGGGGCTGAGAGTTTTACTACACACCTCTACTACTAAAGCCCCATCAGTTTGTACAGACGTTCCTGTAGTTGAATAATATGCATTAGTGTGTAATAAGCCTTGGAGTGTGAAGGGGTTAATACCAACTTCAGCTGCTTCATGAGGAACCCACACTGTCTTCCAACTGCTTCCTCTCCGTCCGTCTGTCTAATAACTGAAGGAACGGCGTTAAATAAACAGTGACAGATGGTGGGAAACTGAATACGGGGCTGCATTCATCACTCTTAATTTCTCCTCTCTCGAGATCAGATGCTCTCAGGTGTATTCTTCTTTTCGTCAGACGCTCATATTCTACGTCTGACCTTCAGCCTCAACTCACGCTATGACCAGACTCAGTGGTGGTGTTTCGGTTTGCATGGACTCAATACGCCTCTGAGAGAGACAGTAACATCCAGCCATGTCTGTTTCAGCGAATAAAAGATAAAAAATTAAGAACATGATAAGAATCCGACAACCTGCTGCATTAAAGAGCCAATTTCTTACCGTTCATACATTGAATCCTTTTGTTTTTATGACATCAAAGTGTATTTAAATATGTCCTGCTGTATATAAATTATGGACACAAGTATTGGGACACCTGTTTCACCATTCACTGTTTCTTCTGAAATCTAGAGTTTTAAAAGAGCTGATTCTGCTTTTGTTGGAGTAACTGTCTCTACTGTCCAGAGAAGAAGACTTTCTACTAGATTTTGGAGCAGAGCATTGCTGTGAGGGTTCGATTGTATGCAGCAACAAGAGCGTTAGTGAGGTCAGGATGTTGGATGATGATGATCACCACCCCACCTCATCATCCTCAACTCCCCAACTCATCCCAGAAGTACTGGATGGAGCTTCACCACCATCATTCCAGAGAGCACAGTTCTTCCACAGCTCTTCCACTGCTCCACAGCTTCTCAATGCTGGGGGGCTTTATACCCCTCTAGCACATGCCTGGCATTAGGCAGCATGGTGTCAATAGGGTCATGATGCTGATCCGCTCCAGAGAGTCCTATTCTATTGGCTGTACATCTGTGTCAGCAATGGGTGCAACCTAAAGTAGCTGGTCATTTTGTATGCAGCATACAGATGCACCAGTTTTCATCCTGTAATGCAAACCAGGGTCACTGTGTCCACCCCTCTGCACATTGGCCTAGTGCGTGACCTCCCTGACCTCATCTCTCACACTCAGAGACATAAGCACACACTTACACAAAAGAGTGTTTTGGTGTCAATGCTGATGCTCCCCCTAACTCAAGCCAAACCGACTGCAATTTTCCCCACTACCAACAGTTCAGTTTTGGGCTCTTTGACCTTTTTTTAATAGAATCAGTTGTTTTTTGAGGGGACATTGTCCTTCCCTTACGGAGAACTGACTGATGTCCTCCCATCATTAAATACTGCTGTTATCCTCCTCCTGGAGACATTTTAGACCTCATAAAGTGGTAAATGCACAGCCACTCACACATGCAATACTTCCACTGACTAAGTCTGAAAATCTGCGTGCTGCCAGATCACGACCCGTTCTCAGCACATTATACAGTTTCACTGATAGCTCCCAGACAGCTAAATATGGGGCAGCTAAACCACAACAGGGCTCAGTTGACCAGCCATTGGCTTCTTCACTACCAGCTGGATGAGATACAACCCAGCTCCTGACTGACCCAGGGGGGCCCAGAAGTGACCCAGCTTACTAGTGTAAGCTAGTAAAAATCAGACATTGTAGCTCCGCCTCAGTGTTTACACTATATGTCCAAATGTTTGTGGACACCCCTTCTAATACATGAATTCAGCTACTTTAAGTTGCTCGTAGTCCGTAATAGAAGTGCTGCCAATGGAATCGGACTCTCTAGAGCAGATAAACATGAACCTATTGGCACTATGCTGTGGAAGAACTGTGTTCTCTGGAATGATGGTGGTGGAGCTCCATCCAGTACTTTTGGGAGGAGTTTGGGAGTTGGGGATGAGCCAACATTCTGACGTCACTAGCGCTCTTGTTGCTGAATGCAATCAAATCCTCACAGCAATACTCTAGTAGAAAGTCCTCTTCTCTGGACAGTAGAGACAGTTACTCCAACAGAAGCAGGATCAGCTCTTTTAATAACCTTCATTTTAGAAGAAACAATGAATGAGCAGGTGTCCCAATACTTTTGTCCACCACAATACCTACATTTAGAGTGTTATAAATATGCACTGTAATGAGAGACTGTAGCTCCTCCTCCTCAGTGTATATCACAATACCTACATTTAGAGCGTTATTAATATTCACCCTAATGAGAGACTGTAGCTCCTCCTCCTCAGTGTATATCACAATACCTACATTTAGAGCGTTATTAATATTCACCCTAATGAGAGACTGTAGCTCCGCCTCCTCAGTGTATATCACAATACCTACATTTAGAGCGTTATTAATATTCACCCTAATGAGAGACTGTAGCTCCTCCTCCTCAGTGTATATCACAATACCTACATTTAGAGCGTTATTAATATTCACCCTAATGAGAGACTGTAGCTCCGCCTCCTCAGTGTATATCACAATACCTACATTTAGAGCGTTAATATTCACCCTAATGAGAGACTGTAGCTCCACCTCCTCAGTGTATATCACAATACCTACATTTAGAGCGTTATTAATATTCACCCTAATGAGAGACTGTAGCTCCTCCTCCTCAGTGTATATCACAATACCTACATTTAGTGTTATTAATATTCACCCTAATGAGAGATTGTAGCTCCTCCTCCTCAGTGTATATCACAATACCTACATTTAGAGCGTTATTAATATTCACCCTAATGAGAGACTGTAGCTCCGCCTCCTCAGTGTATATCACAATACCTACATTTAGAGCGTTATTAATATTCACCCTAATGAGAGACTGTAGCTCCGCCTCCTCAGTGTATATCACAATACCTACATTTAGAGCGTTATTAATATTCACCCTAATGAGAGACTGTAGCTCCGCCTCCCACATATGGGGGGATGTCCTTATTTGAAGCTCTTTTCACTCTCCCTCCTGTGTCTCTATGTTCATTAAGTGGGTGTTCAGTCTTTAGGCTTAAACTCCAGACCAGGTTCTCCCTTCTTCTATACATATCCTTGTCATATATTCATACAGGCCCATCACACAGCACAGCCATATGTTGAGGGCGTGGTTCCTGCTCTTTAAATAACACGTATAGAATTATATAGTAACCATAAAGGTGAAAAGAACCTGACTGGGGAGAAACTTAAGCTTCAGTATGGTACACTATATTCATTATTATGAGCAGTAACCCTGTATGTCCATTAGCATTTAAACCACATACATAACATCATCACAGTGCAACAGTAACGTTTTTATAATAAACTAAATATTTATATTTATTTTTAGGCCTACGGGTCTTAAAAGGGGAACTCCGCCAATTTTGCAAAATTCACTGCATAATTAAACAAGTATGATGTAAATCAACTCATTCGTTCAATGTTGGGTTTGGTGCAAAACGCTTGGTTCTAGATAATCTCCCCCAGTCAGAGCTGGAGTTCTACAGTGGAGGTTCTAGATAATCTCCCCCAGTCAGAGCTGGAGTTCTACAGTGGAGGTTCTAGATAACCTCCCCCAGTCAGAGCTGGAGTTCTACAGTGGACGTTCTAGATAACCTCCCCCAGTCAGAGCTGGAGTTCTACAGTGGAGGTGAAGGGAAGCAGACGTCTGAAGCTCTAATAAAAGCTCCTCACAGAAAGTTCTTCACCTAATGGTGATGAAGACGCTGCCTGATGCCTGAGACACGGTTCTACCAGAGTTCTGAGAAGAGCTCGGCTCTAGAACCTGCTTTTAAAATCAGATCATTAAAATGGTGGAGGGATACATGCTGCCTTTAGGGTGTAGTGCGTGAAAAAAAGTAGTCCCTGAAAAGAACTGTATTAGTTGAGATTCTCTATTCACTGTTTTACCCTCATCATCATCATTATCATCATCATTCCATATAAAACTCAGAAGACTCGTGTAGCTGCACTGCAAAAAAATCAGTCTCTATAATCAGCATAATTTCATGTTTACAGGTTGTTTACAGTGTTTTTTTTTTATAAATGGACCAATAGAAATGCTCCAAAATGACCTGGAGTAAAACCCATTAAGAAGGGTGTTTTCCTTCTCCTGTAAAGCTGCAGTTTTGGAGATTTGTGCATGACAGAGACGACCAGCTTGTGTTAGAAGCTCATCCCAAGAATTTAAGCATAAACCTTTAGATCTTCAACCATTAGTCTTTAATATTCAGTCATTCACTCAGTCAGACGTGTCCAGATGTCTTACTGGCGCTGCCTGTCAACATCTGTCCCTCTCATCACAACTGACTGCTCATGAAACATCACACATGCACTTACAGTTCAGATGCTGTCTCAGCTTTCGGACCAGAGACGACTTGCTGAACCCCCGAGCTGGAGCAGCCTCTGCAGGTGTATCATCATCATCATCAGACATGACTGAAGAAGCAGCTTGTCCTCCCTCCTGGATCACTCTGGCGTTGCAGGAAAGCCTCTGACCTCCCTGCAGAAAACCTGAAGGCTTGTTAAAGAGTCTCAATGGCTCAAATTTTACCACTAGGCTGAACGTCCAGCCCACTGACGTCCGCTTCCAGGTCTGATTTGCATACTGCTTACGTGTGTTTACTGCTGGCCTTGAGTTAAAATTCATGGAGATCCTCTAACATAACCACGAACTCTATTTTGGGTCTACTCCGTCACGCCAGAGGGCCTAAGGGCTCTTCCAGCACCTCTGAAAGCCCCCCTGAATATTCCGGCGGGGGTGGGGGGGGGGGGGGTGGGGGGGGGGGGGTGGGGGGGGGGTGTAGAAGTTTTATATGACTGCTATCGCTCATTTGCTAATTTCATGTTTTCATCAAAGTGATCCATCAAAGCTGCGTCCATCTGCAGGTCAGTGTGACACACAACATACCCAGACTGACCTCAAAGCTTAGCAGCAGACTGAACATGGAGAACATGCTTACTGAGCATGTTTGTTTCAAAATGTAATCTAGAACACTGGACTGTCCAGGATACGGACTTATAATTAGTGCTGTAAATCTTTGACCTTAGAACGATGTCAGATGTCAGATTTCACTGCGGTTCAATTCAGTTCAACTACGATTTAGAGAATCACTGTTCAATTTAGTTCAATTAGGAGTTAAATAGATTCAGTGCATTACAGTTCAAATAAGTTGACCCTGACCCTGATCCTAATCCTTATCTCAACCTAAAACCTATTCATTACCCTGACCTTGACCATGGTCCTAATCCTAATCCTAACTTTAAACTTAACCCAAAACCTGACCCAGATCCTGACCTTGGCCCTGATCCTAACCCTAACCCTAACCTTAATCTCATCCTAAAACCTAACCCTGACCCTAATACCGATCTTAATCCTAACCTTAACCTCAACCCAAAACCTAACCCTAACCCTGACCCTGATCCTAATCCTAACCTTAATCGCAACCTAAAACCTGATCATAACCCTGCCCTGACCCTGATCGTAATCCTAACCTTAATCTCAATCTAAAACCTAATCCTAACCCTAACAATAAACCTGATCCTAATCCAAACCTTAACCTCAACCCAAATCGTAACCCAGCCTTACCTAAGACCTTACCATAACCCTGGTCCTAATCCTAACCCTAACCTCAACCCAAAACCTAAACCTAACCTCAACCCAAAACCTAACCCTAACCATGAACCTAAACCTAACCCTCATCCTGGTCCCTTAATCTCAGTCTAATCCAGTTAGTCTTCAGTTCCAGACTGGTATCAGCAGCTGGTTGAGGGTGGTGGGCTGGTCTGTATTAGAGCTGTTAGAGGATCAGGGATCTCTCAGGTGATCGTCTACAGATCTGAACCTGGACTCTCCAGATACAGTGAAGAACGGCTGAGTTCAGTAGACGTCTTCAGTAAACGTCTCTTGATGATCTACTGAATGTTCAGATGGTGTTGAGGGTTACTGAGAATCAGATCAGTGTTCAGTCTTCTTCTAAAAAAAGGATCACTTCACCACCATTGATTCAGTGCATCACAGTTCAATTCGGCTCAATTACGATTCTTCACAAAATGATTCAGAGTTTTTTCATTTTGATTTTGATTCTAAAAAATATGATTCAATGAACCACAGTTATACAGTTATACACAGTTCTGATTGAATCAGTTCGATTCAATGAACTGATTCACTGATTCAATGTAGTTAAATTACAATTTTACAGCTCACAGCATCACAGTTCATTTCATCTTCAGGAAAGGATTCAATGCATCACAGTTCAGTTCAGTTTGAAATGATGATTTAGTGCACCACAGTCACCGCAGTTGATTCAGGTTCTTTACTAAATGATTCAGTGTTGTACCTTTAACTTATCAGTGCATTAATACTCTCTATTTTTACTAAACTGCCAAATCACTCCTTCTCTTTCAATTAAAGCTGGTTTAAATGACACAGAACAGACCCTAGACAAAGATACACACCAGCGTCAGGGTTCGACTCAGCACAATCACTGATGTTTAGATTAAATCACAACAAATCATCACCACCACAGAAAGAAAAGCACAGAATAGGAAGCAGAATGACTCTCCTACATGTAGGGTCACGCCTCACACATATCAGGCCTCCTTAATCTTCTTAAGGCTGCAGACAGCTCCTATCTGAAGATGGAAGTGGTTTATTATGGTTTAAAATTAGATATGAGTCATATTTCATGTGCCTTTCAAATCGCTCCATTTAATTCCACCAAAAGCTGCACTAAGCACTCAGCATTGAGGCTAATATAGTGTTTCATGAGCAGACTGAGGAATCTTAATGGTAGCAGCATGTGTGTCTCCACTAACCCACCAGGATTGAAGCAGTGGAGATCAGCGAATATCTCGGAGGGGTTTTATCATCTCCAAAATTATCCCCACACTCTCAGCTCAGCACCCCCTGCTCCAGCAAGGGGACCAGATATCTGTACCACCCTGTAAAATCAGCTAGGCTTCTTTATTTGTGCGATCAGCCACAACATTAAAACCAGGGAAAGTAAACAACACTGATGATCTGGGTCCAGTGGCTCCTGTCGGTCGAGGGGTGGATTAGGCAGTTGTTATTATTATTATTATTATGAAGGTAATGAAGCAGGAAAAATGGACAAGTGTAAGAATGTGAGACACTTTGACCAGAACCAAACTGTGATGTTCTAGACAGACGACTGGGTCAGAACATCTCCAGAACATCAGGAACACTGTCATGGGCGCTCAAGGCTGATTGGTGTGCATGGAGGTCCCGCCTCAATTGGTGTTATACCTCATTATTCATGATATGTCAGGTGTTTGTGATCTAATTAATAACCATTAATACACAAATATTAAACATTAGAAACCTTAATAAGGTTAAATATCATCATTACATTTTAAATTCAGAAGACACGGGTAGGTTCAGCAGAGGTACTAGATACACTACATGGACAAAAGTATTGGGACACCTGTTCATTAATTGTTTTAAGAGTATTAAAAAGAGCTGATCTGTCTCTACTGTCCAGAGAGGAAGACTTTCTACTAGAGCAGAGCATTGCTGTGAGGATTTGATTGCATTCATCAGCAGGAGCAATAGTGAGGTCAGGATGCTGGAGGATGATCACCACCCCACCTCATGTCATCCCCAACTACCCAACTATAGTTCCACTGCTCCACAGCTCAATGCTGGAGGTTTTATAATATGGCATTATTAGGCAGCATGGTGCCAATAGGGTCATGTCTACCTACCAGAGAGTCCTATTCTATTGGCAGTATGTCTCTACAGGGACTAGACAAGCTGTGTGTGTGTGTGCACATCTGTGTCAGCAACAGATGCAACTTCGATTAGCCAAATGCATTCATTAGAAGGGGCGTCCACAAACATTTGGACATATAGAGTAGGTTCTGGATTTGTGTGGTTGTCATGGCGACGCCTGATTCCACTCTGCAATAAACCTACAATTTCCAAACCCCCAGTCTGAGGGTGTTCATCTGCGTTATTCGTGAAAGTAGGCCAACAAGTCAGACGAGGGCAACTGACCAATGATTGGAAATCCAAAATGGAATATTTTAATCAGATCTAAAATATATGATCAATACTCTGATTATGTTTGGTAGTTTCTTTTTTCAAACTCTAATATCTGCAGCTGAATGTCTGCTAAAATTAATAATATTAAGGGAAAGGGTGTGGGGCAGTTACTATGCGTGTGAAGTGTTTCAGAGCTCACCCTGACGGTGGACTTCTGGACTGCAACACGGTGTTCCTCCACTAGGTGGCGCAATACGTCCGTATTCCACTCAGAAATCCCATCGAAACCTTCACACGAGGCCAAACCCGGTTAGAAAATACACCCTATACGTGCACAGCTTCTGCATTCATGACCTACTGTTTACACTTACTGTAACAGGCAATGCATATATACTCACAGCGTGGACAAAAGTATTGGGACACCTGCCTTATCACTGTTCCTTCTGAAACTTAAGGGGATTAAAAAGAGTTTCTCTGCTTTTGTTAGAGTTTCTGTCTCTACTGTCCAGAGAAGAAGCCATTATTATTATTTTATTTTATTTTATTTTCTGTACTCATCCCATTCAAAAGTACAGGATGGAGCTCCACCACCATCATCATTCACAGCTCAATGCTGGGGGGCTTTATACCCCTCTAGCCCACGCCTGGTATTAGGCAGCATCAGGTGGATCTGCTCCAGAGAGTCCTATTCTATTGGCAGGACTTCTTCTCTACAGGGGCTAGACAAGCTGTGCGTGCGTGTATGTGTGTGTGAGTGTGTGTGTGTGTGTGTGTGTGTGTGTGTGTGTGCATTTGCACATCTGTGTCAAATTCATTAGAAGGGGTGTCCACAAACATTTGGACACATAGTTCATGTGAGCAGTGTGAATAAGTCGGCTATGCTTATTATAATATGAAAGATAAGAAAACCGAACTCCCGCCTCCTCTCAGCGACGATTGGCTGCTCCGAGCGAAGATCCTCGTTCCTTTATTGGACGTTCCCCTCATTAGCATAACACTTCTCGCACGCTGATTGGCTGAAGCCCGCGCCGCTCAGCCGGGACAGCGCTGCCCCCTGTTTTTGGACATAAAGGCTCCAGATTTCTATTTTCCCTCAGTTTGTTCGGACTGGAGCTGCCGGGCGGACCGAAGACCGTCGATTTGACCCCGGGATTAAAGCTATGAGCCCTCCTTAGAGACACATCGGAGTTTGTCCGCAGTTCTGTAAGTACAGGAGCCTCGTCTGAGCTACTTCAGCGGCTCTCCAGTGTGTTTGGGAGGGAGGCGGAGGAGGCAACGGGAACTTAGCTGGGGAAGCTAGTGCTACCCAACGGTCAGTCAGAAAGTGTACTGTCGGGGTTCTGCTGTCGCCTGTCCGGCACCAGCAGCTCTCTACGAGCCTAACCCAAGTTCTGACCCTGTTTCTGACCCTGTTTCTGACCCTGTTTCTGACCCACAGGAGTTTGCAGTCGGCTGCGAGACTTGAGGCTAGCAGCGTTAGCCAGGCAGACTAATCCAGCTGAGACCTGCACAGTCAGTCAGAGAGGAACCAGCGAGGCTTTATGGGGTGGAAATCACCCTTCTCTGAGTGTTAGGCTCACAGACATGTCAGAAGAGTGGGGCAGCTTCACCCCACTCCCCGGTTTGGACGTTAGCTTCGTGGCTAAGCTGCGCGAGGCAGTCATAGTGATGCCCGGTGAGTAGCGCGCGAGCTGTAGGTGATGATGATAACAACAATAATAATCATCAACATCAACATCATCATCATCATAATGTCACCCTAGCTATTATTAGCTAGACGTCCAAATATTTATGGACACCCTTTCATTAATTAAGTTGCACCCATTGCTGACACAGGTGTGCAACTGCACCTACACAGTCTAGGGTCTAGTCCCCGTAGAGAAGCACTGCCAATAGAATAGGACTCTCTGGAGCGGATGATAATAATAAGCATGGACCTGTTGGTGCCATGCGGCCGGGTGATGCCAGGTGTGGGCGTTGAGCTGTGGAGCGGTGGAGGAGCTATGATGGATGGTGGAGCTCCATCCAGTACTTTTGGGGATGATGATGATGAGGTGGGGTGGGGGACATAATCATCCAACATCCTGACCTCTCTATGGCTCTTTTGCTGAATGCAATCAAATCCTCACAGCAATGCTCCTCCTCCTCCAAAATCGCAGAACGTCGTCGTCTTCTCTGGACGGTAGAGACAGGTACTCTTTTTAATAGCTTGGATTTCAGATGAAGCAACGAATGACCAGGTGTCCCAATACTTTTGTCCATATACTGGATGCATCTGTGTTGGGTGGACAGATGTGTCCCCCAGCACTCGGCATTGAGCTGTGGAGCAGCAGAACTGGGTTCTCTGCAATGATGGGGGTGGTGCTCCATCCAATACTGTGGGGTGGTGATTATCATCATCATCATCATTCTCCAACTTCTTGACCTCATTAACGCACTTGTCACTGGACGCAATCAAATTCTCACAGCAGTCTCCAAAATAGAAAGTCGTCTTCTCCGGACGGTAGAGACAGGTACTCTTTTTAATAGTCTGGATTTCAGATGAAGCAACGAATGACCAGGTGTCCCAATACTTTTGTCCATATACTGTATGCATCTGTGTTGGGTGGACAGATGTGTCCACTGAAGTTCAGCTGCAGAAGAATGTGCTCAGTTTGTCCAGAAGTATCCAGACACCGCTAATGGCTTGTTTAGTCTCCATAGAAAAGCAGTGCAGGCCCTGGAGCAGTCTAGCGGGGTATAAAGCCCCCCAGCACTCGGCATTGAGCTGTGGAGCAGTAGAACTGGGTTCTCTGGAATGATGGGGGTGGTGCTCCATCCAATACTGTGGGGTGGTGATTATCATCATAATAATCATCATCCTCCTCCAACTTCTTGACCTCATTAACGCACTTGTCACTGGACGCAATCAAATTCTCACAGCAGTCTCCAAAATAGAAAGTCGTCTTCTCCGGACGGTAGAGACAGGTACTCCAACAAAAGCAGGATCAGCTATTTTTAACACTCTCGATTTCAGAAGAAACAATGAAAGAGCAGGTGTCCCAATACTTTTGTCCATGTAGTTTGGATGAGGGTGTGATTCACTTCTCCAGTGCGCATCCCATCATCTCCAGTGCCGGCGTGTGCGTCTCCGTGCCCATATGCAGGTTCAGGGTCTGTTAGAAATGGACACAAAACCTGTGAAGTGAGAGGAACCTGCCCTCGGTTCACGTCTGCTCCATAAGGAGCGATGGATAATTAGCTGCTCCTGCCAGCAGAAGTCTTACCTCTTACTAAGCTTCTTACACATGTGTAATTACATGGTGAGGTAACGGCGCGCTGTCTGATTCGACGCTACCAGCAAATGGGCCTTTCGGGCATTGTGCTTTGTTACCGCATCCATTGTCGTCCAGTCTGAAGTGCTGCTACACTTTGCGAGGTTTATTTTTAGCTCACTGCTGGAGTTTCACAGGGAAGGGGATGAATATTAGCATCAGCTGAGCTTGGAGGGATTTTGGCATGGCACTTCTCAGCTTGGGTCTATGTGCAGGCAGTAGGCAGTGCATAGATCCTGTATACACAGCAGGGCTGGACAGTACCGTCTATAGCGGTATACTGTGGTGTCGCTAATGAGGAATATGACGCTGTTTAGCAGCTTATTATCCAGTAATTACTGTGAAGCTGTTGTGAGACATAGTTATTAGACCTATAAACGAAAGGGTTAAAGAGGTCAACTCGGCATTTAGTCGTAAAAACATCCAAATCTGATCTCAGCCAATACCAGTTCTGATGCACTATATTCCCAAAAGTTTGTGGACGCCAATGCATGCATTCAGCTACTTTAAGCTGCACCCATTGCTCACACAGATGTGCAAATGCACACAGACACACACAGCTTGTCTAGTCTCTGTAGAGAAGTACTGCCAATAGAATAGGACACTGTGGAGCAGATCAACCAGACGATCAACCTATTGACACCATGCTGCCTAATGCCGTTGATGGTGGTGCTCCATCCAGTATATTTGTGATGAGTTTGGGATGGTGGTGATCATCCTGCCGATAAATACAATCAAATTCTCACAGCAATGCTCCTCCAAAATGTAGTAGAAAGCCTTCTTTCATGGACAGTAGAGAAAGTTACTCCAACAAAAGCAGGGTCAGCTCTTTTAATACCCTTGATTTCAGAAGAATGACAAGGTGTCCCAATACTTTTGTCCATATAGAAGTGTATAACACCTGGTGGCCACTGTTTGTTTTATTGAATTAAAAATGCTGCATTTTCTTCTGTATGAATTAAAACATGCATTATATTTATTATTATTATTATTTATAGATTTATGAATTAGTATTTATGACAATAGCTTCACTGCTAATTGTCTCAGACGGTCTAAGACCTTTACACATTTCACAGTCTACAATATTGTGTCTGCAGACCCGACATGCACAGCGAGGTCTCATCCTTGCCAGAGAGTCTCTCATGTCACCCTGCCTCTCTCTGGCACTCCTCAGTAGACTGGCATGTCCATTGTGACGCCAGCAGCTCGGTCTCGCCGGCATCAGCCTCGCGCTGATTTGCCACCCGGTTAAGTCTCTCTTTTTTGTCCCCCCTCTGAACTGATAGAAGTTCCTCAGCATTCAGACAGCCTGCCTGCCAGCTGGTGATCCATTGAAAGCTGTAAACACAGAAAGGTTGCCAGCTTTTGACTCTGCCTTGAAAAAGAAAAGCCCCCCCTCCTCTCTTACCCCTCTCACTGCAGCTGAAGTGGAGGAGCTCTGGAATACCAACACTCGGAGTAAAAAGAACCTGGAAAGGCTATCAGTCAGAGGAGAAGAGATGTTGACAAAGGGAGAACGTTCAACGGAAGGAGGACTTTTGTGCCTCTTTGCAATTAAAAGGTGTCATTCATGCTGATGGGGATGTGCACACAGATAGGCCGGTTGTTCGTATTCAGTGATTCAGCAGCTTTGGCACTGGCCGTTCTGCCGTTGAGTGGCGGTTGCCTTGGGCAGTAGGATGAAGTGCAGAGGAACTCCATCGGGGCCTGAGAACAATTGTCACGCTGCCATTTAATTCCCTGCTGTTCCAGTTTACTACACTCCCGATGAAAAAAAGGTGCCACTCTTGGTTCCTTAGATTACCTCTCAAAGCGCTCAAAGAAATTCTTCATCAGTATAGATCAACATTGATGGCATATTTCCATATGAGAGGTGCACAAAGTTATTGGTCTGGTTTCTCGGACCGGGATTAAGCCTAGTCCTGGACTAGACAGCATTTAGAATGGAGATTATCAGCTGAAAGGACCTGAAAGGACATAATCTCTGTCTGGGAAATCCGCCATTAAAGTTTATAGGACCTCTGCAAGCTCTAAAAGTTCAATACGAAGTCGTTTTCTCTAGAAATTGTGTGTCCAGTCGTTTCATGAAAGGTTCTTTTTTTAAAAAATCGTGTTTTTGTAATTGAGGTGCAACAGCGAGAACCCACAGAAGTAGCATTTCCATGTAAGTTAAAGATTTTCTGAACCTCCAGCTGTCGAAAGGATTCCATATCAGATGCTTTTTCCTCAAACTTACTACGTCTAACCTTACAGTCAATGGTTCTTATTAGAACCCTATTTTGTAGGCTTCATTAGATGCAAGTCTTAAGAACCTTTTTAAAGTTTAGAGAACTTTCAAATATAGGGTTGAACCATATAGCGGTTCTGTATCAGCAGTTTTTGGTAGAATTGCACATTCCAACTCTTCCGTGGCTTTAGCGTCCGTCCCGGGTGATCCGGTCATTATTGACCAGCACAAAGTACAGGTGCAAGCCGGGTACGAGACACCCATAAGCACATTATTCTTAAAGCGTGATCACCAGAGCTTCTCGAAGCAGCGCCCACATTAACCGCGCCACTGTCCCAGCCGGAACATACCACCCACCACCTGCACGAGCTAGCCGAGCACGCTACAATAGCGATGTGCGCCATGCTCCTCCTCCAGGAGAAATGCTCTGAGAAATCTGATCTCAAGACTGTTTAAAATGCCTGGCGTGAGCGGCTGTGTGTTTTGGCAGTCATCTATATGGGATCACCTGAGACGTGATAACGTCAGGTGTGAACGGGCCTAATTTTATGAATGAGGTGTGAGCGTGAAGAACCAAGCTTAAAAAAACTAATATCACAAGATCATGAGGCGCTAACCCACATAGTGTATAAGTTCTATGCCAGGGTTCTTTGGCTCCAGTCTGGAAGTCAGACACACTTGGTTCACCTCAAAAACAGTGCTCAGAGGACACCAGGGCATACTCGAATCCGCGGCCACTTAGAGCCCCAGCGCCAAGATATCATGATGATAAAAAATACATATTTGAAAAAAATAACATTGAATAATAAAATGAAATGATATTAAACAGCTAAAAGTGATTATTATATTAATTTATTTTTATGGCTCACCAACACTAGGTTAATCAGCTCCTATTGTCGGCTGCTGCTGCCACTGTTGGGCAAATGCAGATATGCGCTGCTTGGGTGGTGGATAAAGGTCCGGGTGCTTCAGCGTATTGCGCAATCTCTCTCTCTCCCTATGAAATAATGAAGCATCTGGTGCTGAGGTGGTGGTATGGGTGGCCCCCCAACAAAAATGCTTAGGGCCCCATAAAGGCTTGGGCTGGTCCGGACAGCGCTGGACAGTTTTTTGGAATTGAAGGACGTCAATTAAAGTGTTCATAGAATCCTACTTTAAGGTCAGGATCCTTAGGGTGTGGTCTAGTTTAGCCACCACAATCTGCAGTGATGCTGGGAATTGGGGCATTTTGGATCATGGCTGATGCCACTGTGATGCCTCTTAACCTGAAGCCACCACCGAACGAATGCCTGACCACAAAAACACTGTTCTGAGCAACGCTTTCACCACACGCATGGCCGAACAACAAAGGATTACAGCTGTATCACTGAAATGAGATGTGTAATGGCAAAACGCCACCGGCATTGCTGTTGAGTCCAAGACTAGGCCTAATCCATGCCCACAAAACTGGACCACAGTGTTTTGGGGAGGGATGTGGACTCTGTGGAAATCTCACATCACTTTCTCTGTGCCACTCTTTTGTCCCTCTGCTGTCACGTAGAGGACCGCTCTCTCAGCCTGGCCTGCAGAGGGGGTGTGTTTTGGGACCAATGCAGACCCCACCTCAGATCTTCTCTGTCAGTGCCTGCGCGTGGGTCAGCAGATTTTGTCGCTGTAAGTGTTTTCTGGACACCTGCTTCACTCCACACTGAGGACAAATGCATTGGGTTTGCTTGATTCTAATGTGCATTAATAAATTAATTAATTAATTTATGTAATTTTATCCACATGAATTACACTGATTACACTAACACCGTTCTTACCGGAAGTGAGTACACTGGGGGAGATGATGTCTGTGGATGAACGGATAGGAGATTTGGGTCGTAGTACCTGTGGATGTTGGTGCACTAATCTGTGCATTTATCATGCTGTCCTATGTTCTTCTGCTACTGTTGACCAAAACGTCCCATTGGGAGTCTAAGTAACCATAAAGTAAAGTATATATCACTGTCGCGCAAGAAAAAAACCTTGTATCTTCAAATTTGTTGTCAGAATTTCATGATGAATGGACCAATAGAAATGCTCCATTATGAATAAACTATTTTACATTGACTATGGAGATTTTTTCCTTCTCCTGTAAAGCTGCTGTTTGGAGATATTTGTCTGACAGGCCTCATACCTGAGATCACGGAGTCGAGGGAATGGTCTTATGAGTGTTTTCCACTGTTTTCAGGCACATTTAATAGACCGGTTCATCCAGGTTTGCTTGCTCTGTCTTTCCACAGCGCCCCCACTCCTTGGCTCTCTCAAATGCACTGGATGGACACAGAACAGAAACTGTCTATCCAATATCGGAATAAAAATAAACAATATTGATCAGATATAATCTGCCTCTGGTAGATCTGACATTGCATGTCCTAGGACATGAATTTTGCACATTTGTGCACATTGTGATACCGATGCTGAAGCGGTATATTGTGCAGCCCTAATGCAAAGCAGTGCAAACTGTCTGAGTTGTTTCTAGGTTATGACAGTGGGACCACTGGTGGTTCCAAGGAATTTAAGAGGTTAAAGTAAGGCATATCTTATCTTTATCTCCTGATAAAATGGGTAAAAGCATCTCCAAAAAGGTGACTTTACAGGAGAAGGCAAAAAGTGTACTTACTTCTGAATGGAAGTCAATGTAAAACACGAAGTTATTAAGTAATGTTGGAGCATTACTATTGACCCAATCATCCAGAGTTATTTACACAGTGTACAGAAGGTTCAGACCATGGAGAAAAATGAAGATACATGGTTTTAAAGCCAGCAGTCGACCCATTAAGTGGGTTTTGTGGGGTAATGGGGAAACATAACCATGTGGAAATGATTCACACGTTTTGAATCAAGCCAATCCAGAGCATTCCCTTTTCCCAGTGCGCCGATTCATCCTTCAGCAATCCTGCATCAGACTCCCGCCCCTCCCGGACCTCCACACCCCCCTGCATTGCCCTGTGCATGCCTTTACTGTGACCCGCCTTGTTTTGTGGCTGACCTCTGGCATTGTTGTGCTTGTCAGAGTAGCGCTGCGATCTATAGACCCCTGTTGATGTCTGCATGCCTGCACCCCTTTGGATCATCACAGAACACGCTAAACTATGGCGAGCTGTTGTAGCCTGAAATGGCGCCAGCGATAGAAGCCGTAACTCTCAGTTGTTGTTTTTTTTTACAGGTGGAAATTCTCATTTCGGAGATCAGATGTGAATGGTTTACTGGTAGTGGTATCGGATTTACAGATCTATAAAGCCATTCTGACTAGCCATTTGTCGTTATGTCATGCTTAATGTCATGTTGACCAGTCATATGATACCCTTACATGGAATTTCACTCTCTCATATTTAATTATATTTACTATTAAAAACCCAATTACAGATATTTACAGTTCTTTTGTCTATTAGGAATTATAATTGCAGAAATCTACGATATAATTCAGATGATTAGAAACTCTGGTATTATTTTTAGCCAAAACCTGAACAATAAATATACTCAATTTTTTAATAAAGGCACTCCGCTATTTAAAGTTTCACCCATTGCGAACATTTGGATGCTTGTCTAGTCCCTATATGAAGCCCCCCAGCATTGAGCTGTGGAGCAGTGGAAGAACAGTGTTCTCTGGAATGATGGTGGAGCTCTATCCAGTACTTTTGGGATGAGTTGGGGATGATGAGGTGGGATGGTGATCATCATCCTGACTTCACTAACTATCTTGTTGCTGAATGCAATCAAATCCTCACAGCAATGCTCCTCCTCCAAAATCTAGTAGAAAGTCTTCTCCCCTGGACAGTAGAGACAGTTACTCCAACAGAAGCAGGATCAGCTCTTTTAATAGCCTTGATTTCAGAAGAAATGGTGTAAAAGAGCAGGTGTCCCAATACTTTTGTCCAAATGTATTTTGATTTAGCACTTTTACAAGAATTCTAGTGTAGATATCTGCAGTTATAGATTATTCCATTTGTAGATTTAATTAGAGTTTATACTAGTAAAGATGTAATTATAGATAACGGAGAGCGAGATTCCATGTAATCAGTGGTAAAGTGACATTAGGCTAGTTATCATAAATGGCTTTATAGATCTGTAGATTTCATGTCTTTACTAGTAAACATTTCGTAGTTGATCTGAATTTCTAAGAAATATCGTAGAGCTCTCAAATTTGAGTCACGTCTCTGTAGCTGGTGGCATTTTAGGCTAAAATGGTCCGTCATGCTAAACACTGTGGATTAATGACTATTCCAGCACACACACCTTCACAGATATTTGCTCTCGTTGTATGAATTCGAGGCTCTGCTCCAGTTTCGGAGCATTTGCATTTGAAAAAACTGAATTGATGCGGAAATATTTTAACTGCGATCCGTTTGAATTGCAAATTGTTCCTCAAAAGCAGAGCCTCTCTAGGCCGTGCAGGCAGTGGTAATATGGGATGCTGTATGAATCTGGACCCCTGGAACAAGCTGCCTTGTATTAGCAGACACTTGAGAAGTAGCTGCAGCCGCATTTGTAAACGCTTTGAACTTCAAAGCTTTATGGAATTAGCTAACGTGGAGCTGTTAAAGCGAAGCGCCGTGGGATCAAAAAGACGCTCTGCGATCCATAGTAGGCTTTGAAGTGTTATTTTGCAGATGCTCATCAGTGCGGGCTTCCTACAACGCGATTTCAGCTCTGTTTGTTAAACACGGCATGGATCAATGAGTCAGGGATTGGCAGACATTCCAGTCTCATTCTACTCTTAAATTTAACAGACTCGGTCAGCACACCACATATGAATTATGGAGTGTGAGCTGATTAATGTAACTCTTAATTTGTTGTTGGCTGGCTAAACTCTAGCTATAAAAAGAGACCCAGCTGTCAGGGTAGCAGAGTGGCTCTCAGAGGATGTAAAAGTGCCATCCAAGCAGGAATACTAGGTTATGCTGCTAAAACAGATTCGATATGGAATATGGGGTTTTATTTATTTAATCCTGGCCGCTGTATTCACTGCACTTTATGAGATGCAGTAATATCAGGGTTTGTTTTTGCACTACATTACAGATGCACTAATGGGAATCGTGGGTCAATGTAGATACACTATGTCAAAGTTTGTGGACACCGCTTCTAATGAATGCAATCAGCTCCTTTAAATTGCAGCTTGTCCAGTCCCTGTAGAGAAGTACTGCCAGTATTGCCACCATGCCTAATGCCAGGTGTGGGCTAGAGGGGTGTAAAGCCCCCCAGTATTGAGCTGTAGAGCAGTGGAGGAACAGTGTTCTCTGGAATGATGGTGGTGGATGATGCTTCATTTAGTACTTTTGGGATGAGTTGGGGGTGATGAGGTAGGGCAGTGATCATCCTCCAACATCCTGACCTCATTAATACTTCACTGTCACTGAATGCAATCAAATTCTCACAGCAATGCTCCTCAAATTTAGTAGAAAGTCTTCTTCTCTGGACAGTAGACACATTTACTCAGCTCTTTTTTAATACTCTTCATTTCTGAAGAAACATTGAATAAGCAGGTGTCCCAGTACTTTTGTCAATAAAGTGTATCTGACACATATCTGACATATCATCATGCATCCCTACCCTACATAACTACCTGCAACCCAGCTGTGCATGATCCCAACCACAGCTAATTCCCCAGAGGTAATTAACTAACCGTTTCCTGTCTCTCTTTTTTTTGTTGTTGTTTGTTTGATCAGTTCGAGATATCGGCACAGCTGATTCCTTGGAGGTGGCAGAAAAAATGTCAGTCAGCGTCCATGAGAACCGCAAGTCAAGGACGAGCACAGGCTCCATGAACATCTCGCTCTTCCACAAGCCTTCGCATCCGGACAGCGTCCTGACGCACCTCAATACCCTCCGAAAACAGTGCATGTTCACTGACGTGACGTTATGGGCTGGGGACCGCTCCTTCCCTTGCCACAGGGCAGTGCTGGCGGCGTGCAGCCGCTACTTCGAGGCGATGTTCAGTGGAGGCCTCCGTGAAAGTCTGGACAGTGACGTCAACTTCCGAGACAGCGTGCATCCAGAGGTTCTGGAGCTGCTGCTGGACTTTGCTTACTCCTCCAGAGTCATTATAAATGAGGAGAATGCGGAGTCTCTTCTCGAAGCTGGAGATATGCTACAGTTCCACGACATCCGTGATGCGGCAGCAGAGTTCCTCGAAAAGAACCTGCATTCATCCAACTGTCTGGGTATGATGCTGCTTTCCGATGCCCACCAATGCAAGCGCCTCTACGAACTCTCATGGAGGATGTGCCTGGTCCACTTTGCAGCGGTCCGAGACACCGAGGACTTCTACGGCTTGTCGAAAGAGAAGCTCCTGGACCTTATCCTCAGCGACGAGCTGGAGATCGAGGACGAGCAGATTGTATTCAATGCAGTCATGCGCTGGGTCAAGTACGATCTGGACAGTCGCAGAGACTACCTCCCCGAGCTGCTCCGGGGTATCCGTCTCGCGCTGTTGCCATCCGAGTGCCTCATCGAGGCCGTGGCGTGCGAAGAACTGGTCATGTCAGACAAGCGAAGCAGGCAGATCGTGGAAGAGGCCATTCAGTGCAAAAAGAAGATCTTGCAGAATGATGGAGTTGTCACCAGTCCTTGTGCCAGACCACGCAAAGCTGGTCACACGTTGCTCATTCTCGGAGGCCAGACGTTCATGTGTGATAAAATCTACCAAGTGGATCATAAAGCGAAAGAAATCATTCCCAAGTCAGACCTGCCCAGTCCTAGAAAGGAATTCAGTGCATGTGCCATTGGCTGCAAGGTGTACGTGACTGGAGGGAGAGGTTCGGAAAACGGAGTCTCCAAGGACGTGTGGATATACGACACGGTCCATGAGGAGTGGTCCAAAGGCGCTCCCATGTTAATCGCACGCTTCGGTCACGGTTCAGCAGAACTGGAAAACTGCCTTTATGTTGTAGGAGGTCACACTGCCATAGCTGGCGTTTTCCCTGCCTCCCCTTCAGTGTCTCTGAAACAGGTGGAACGCTACGACCCGCTGACCAACAAATGGACCATGATGGCACCGCTAAGAGATGGTGTCAGCAACGCAGCAGTAGTCAGTGCCAAGCTAAAGCTCTTTGTGTTTGGTGGGACTACCATCCACAGGGACAAGGCTTCCAAAGTCCAGTGCTATGACCCTGTAGAGAACCGCTGGACCATAGCGGCAGAGTGTCCTCAGCCCTGGCGTTATACAGCCGCAGCAGTGTTGGGCAGTCAGATCTTCATCATGGGCGGTGATACGGAGTTCACCGCCGCTTCCGCGTACCGCTTCGACTGTGAGACCAATCTGTGGACGCGAGTAGGAGACATGACCTCGAAAAGAATGAGCTGCCATGCTGTGGCCTCTGGTAACAAGCTCTATGTAGTTGGGGGCTACTTTGGGACGCAGCGGTGCAAAACACTGGACTGCTATGATCCAACTTCGGACAGCTGGAACAGTATCACTACGGTGCCTTATTCGCTGATTCCCACGGCGTTTGTTAGCACCTGGAAGCATCTTCCTGCCTAGTAGCCTCACAACCAGCAGGATGGACATAACCTGGGTAAGATTTCCTTGTCTTGTTCTCCAATAAATGGTTGCTTGAGCATTGTAAGACCACGGAAGGCCATAGGACTTGGCGGTTGATTGTTTCCCTACTCTAAACGATCTGATTGAACTCAAGATGACCGTAAGATGATGAATGCTCACAGCTCTGCAGGAACTCGTCGGACTCAGTTCACAAAGGGCTTAATGATTTTACATTTACATTTACGGCATTTAGCGGACACTCTTATCCAGAGCGGCTTACAAGGTAACTCGTATTACAGCGGTGGGACAATGTAGTGTTAGGAGTCTTGCCCAAGGACTCTTATTGGTGTAGAGAAGCAGCACAGTCACCCAGACCAGGAATCAAACCCCAGTCTCCCACATGGTGTGGCAGCTCAGTGGCAGGTAGTGGTGTTATCTGTTGCGCCAACCACCAAACACTCTTTCACACCAAAAAGGAATTTTCTGATATTAATTAAATCAAACTCTTAAAGAATTAAATTGCCAGGTGAGCTTCTTTGATGGGTGCCATAGAGGGGATACGTCTGGTTCTCTAAATAACGAGTTCTAGAAAGACGTTTGAGGTACATTAAGGAACATTGCTGTAGTATAATATATTCCATACCAATTTTCACATTATTCCAAGAACATTAACATTATCCTGAAATTCTTTAAGCCTCACATCCCCAAAGGAACCATCCATTGGTATAACAACTCATTTGAGGTAATGGGCCACGTTACACACAGTCCAATGTTGAGGGAATGTTCATTTTCACTTGGCACAAAGTTTCTGATATAACCTCCGTTACAGAATCGTCCTACTCATGAACTTCTGTCCAGTGTGTCTTGGGCCCTGCAGGTTCTCACAGTGCTCTAGCAGCAAGGTAACAGATCTCTGGAGAACACAAGGTCCTATATTGGTGAGTTAACAAGCTGTTGTCCCACTCGGAGCTAAAATGGAGATTCTGATCTTAATATGGTCCGTATATTCACTGCCTCTGTTCTATGGCAGTGGATTTCCACCAGGTCCACCAGGTCCACTAGGTCGTCTGGGGACCCCCAGACAGTTCGGTTTTGAGAACCACTGCTCTGTGGCATCACACAAACAACTCTTACTTGCATCTTTGCTTTTAAAAGTGCATGATCTCTTGACAGTTGTAGGCTGCACCTCTTCAGAACGGTGGCGTTTCTGAAATCTGTCTGGGTCCATAAGTCTTCCAGTACAGTAACCGAAGCCTAAATGATCTCAGCTTTGAAACTCAGCGCTTGGAGTTGCATTGCTAAGTGCAGTGGGTTCTGAGCCAGGATCATAAATCATTTTAAATAAAGTTGTGCCTGCGCTCTAATAGTGCTGATCCCAGCTATGAATATTTCAGTATTACATCAGCTCAGCACTCAAGCCAAGCAGCAGTAGCAGTGTTTCCCTGTGAAGGATCTGAAGGCTTATTCCGTCACATTACGTCGTTATCTGTTGAACGCACCAGGATCAGTCCGGTGATTCGGGTGTTCCCTTCAGCAGATTCCTTAGACATTATCTCGTCGCAAAGAGCTTCTGAACCCCGCCGGTCTTGACATTTCCACACTGTCCACTGATTTCTGTCAAGATAACAGAGTGGCAAAGTGCTAAGCACGTCTTTGCAGCTCTCCTTGAAGTCAGCAGCTGTCGAACCGAAGGTTTTACGGAGGGGGGAAACCTATAAACCCATCTGAATGGCTGACGGGGGAAAGGAAGGAAGGAACAATGAAGTGTTGGGTGTATGAGCAACAGCCGTAGGCCCAGGGTTCAGACATGACAGTCCCAATACTATCCAGTGGGGATCAATGCGACACATCCTGTATGGTGAGCTAGTGATCCACTTCAACATTGATTTGGGATTTGCATTACAGAAGACTGTGTCAGTCAATTACCCATTACCTCATAAGCCAAAGAGCAAGCTAGTGCTAAACCTGTGTATTTACAGACTGCACTACTAAAGCATTTCAATACACCCTCATTAGACAATATCACTATATGGACAAAAGTATTGGGACTCACCTCCTAATCAGTGAATGAGTTCAGGTGTTTGATTCAGTCCCATTGCTACAGGTGTGTAAAATCAAGCTTCTAGCCCTGCAGTCTGCCTTCCTTACACACATCAGTGAAAGAACGGGAGGTTCTGAAGAGCTCACTGAACTCCAGTGTGGTTCTGTATGTAATAGGAGACACCGCTGCACTAACAACAACAAGTCAGCTTGTGAAATTTCCTCCCTCCTAGATCTTCCTCCATCAGCTGTGAGTGGTGTTATTATTGAACAGTGGAAGAGTTTAGGAGGAACAGCTCACAGAGAGCAGCTCAGCCACGAGTGTCTGTCAGACCACGTAAAGTTACAGAGCGGGGTCAGGGCCGAGTGCTGAGCTCAGAGCAGAGAGCAGAAAAGCCTCCAACTGACTCAGTAACTGCAGCAGAGCTCCAGACCTGCTGCTGCTGGTAGAGCTTAGAGCAGAGGGGGACCAGCTCCATATTAATAATGCCTGTGGGGTTAGAATGGGATGGCATAATTGTTCCTGTGGGTGGAATGTGTAAGTGTCCCAATACTTCTGTCCATATAGTGTATAAATAAATGAGCTTAGCAGTTTCTTGCAGTTTTCAATAACTTAACAATACAGGATATCATATTGGGGTCTGTACTGCAGAAAGCTTTTTGCTAACTTGTTAATTTGGTTAATAACTGCTATTTATTCCCCTAGAATATGTATAAACACACACACATGCGCACACACACACACATACTAGGAATCACCCAAATACTTAGCAATTTGCAAGAACAGTGATATTTGTGCACCTTAGATGTTAAGTCATCTCCTCGCTCAACAAAGTAACAAAGAAAATGACATCTAAACAGTTCTAGGTTGTTGCTGCTGTTTATCTGCCCATGTTCCCCTCCAAAACATGTATATCTAGAACACAGGAACAACAAAATAAGCATAACTAAGAATGTGACACAAGCCAGCCTCTGGAAGTGGATTTTCTATGAGCTTTCTTATGTTATTAAAACCCTTTTTTTGATGCATAAGGAGAGTCATATTCTTAGAATCGTCAATAAGTAAGCCTGGACGTGATCAGAAATATCAACACATAGGAAGCTAATATTAGTCACATTTACATAGGCTGTGGAAAACAAGTGCTGTCCAAGATTAGGTTCCTCCCTGCCGCGCTTAGAAATCATTTCCTTCCTCAATGTCAGTGTGTGGTACATTGCTTAGTTAGCATTAAAAGAACATCATACGGTGTCATAATATTTGCTTGACCTCTTACCTTTCTCTCAGCAGGACGTCAATATTAGTGTCTCCATGTTGCGGCAGGTCAGCTTTAGAGGCCGACGCTCCTGCTGTGTGCGGCAGGGATTTGTGCTCCCGCGAGACAAAGGCTGATCGAGCCTAATGTCATTTTCTCCCACTATCACAGGTCGGTTGTTTCCAACGGAGATAAAGTCCAGTGTCGGACTAAATTACACTGTCTGAATTTTGAAAATCCTTTACTGCTCAGGACAGGGCCGCAGATACTGGATCAGAATCTGGATTTTTAGGGCTGTGCGGTAGATTGCATGTTAATTGTTATTGGCATATTGGTTTTGCAGGCGAGTGGCTTTATTCATGTAACCTTTTCCTGCAGCCCCTGTAGTAGAACTGCCCTGGTTGTATGTGTTTACTGGTGTAAATCTGTCTCCAGAGGTAGTAAAATAGATGAGTGTGTTAAATCCATCAGAGCTTTCTCTGAGCCGCCGTGTTTTTACTGCTGTATAAAAGATGGAGGAGGCTTTCCTGCTTGTTGGATGCGCAGTTTGTTTTCTCCCAGCTGAGCTTTAGTGTGCGTTCATTCAGAGCAGAGTTTGAAGGGCAATAATAAGCTCTTACCGATCCAAACCTTCCTCTGAATGAGCTCAAATATGGTGAGGAAAAAACATAGCGCATCCAACAAGAACAAACAAGCCACTTTAAAATGCTGATCAGTTCTAGATCTGTGGAGTTTTCCACATTTAAGTTACTCCTACTGGAAAAGGAACCGTTATAGATACTGTCCTGTCCAGTGCTCGAAGCGGTACTCACAGGGTTAAACACAACTCAGAACCAGAATCAGAATCTCTGTTTTAACTGAGGGTGGGACAACAGAGAGTCAAACTCAGAGGCAGGACCAATCAGAATCTCTGTTTTAGCTGGGGGCGGGACCACATGATTCCTATTTTGCAATCAGAACCAATCAGAATCTGTTTTAACTGGGGGTGGGACACCATGATTCATATTCCACAATCAGAACCAATCAGAATCTCTGGTTTAGCTGGGGGTGGGACACCATGATTCATTTTCCGCAGTTAGAACCAATCAGAATCTCTGTTTTAGCTGGTGGTGGGACCACAATATTCATATTCTACGGTCAGAACCAATCAGAATCTCTGTTTTAGCTGGGGGTGGGGCAACACAGAGTCAAACTGAAAAGACAGAACCATTATCCGCATATGTTAGCTAGCATGTCTAGAACCACTCTGTGAATTCCGCAGGGTTAAAAGAACCGACTCATGAATAGGTTAATTAGGTATGAAGGGGGTGGGTCCGTATGTAAATAAGGTTCATCACCTAGTAGTACAGTAATCTCCGTATAGCGTAGTACCTCCTGTGTTCCATAAAATAGCTCGTTCTGCTGATGATCCTCCAGTTGAGCGACTGTGCTTGAACATGTTCTGCTCAGCGCCAGCTCGGCCGTGCTGGGAAATCCAGGCCTCTTAGCGCTGCGGTGTGAGAGCGTTTCCTGATCATGAGCAAATGATCACTTCTCCTACGAGTAATAATTCACACTTCCTCACCAGCCAGTGACACAGCCAGCACCAGCACTCTCTGTTTCACTGCGAAGCAGGTGGCCCAGCAAAAGCTCGACTTTATAATTAGCCTCAGGGGGGCGCGGATTCGGAGTGTGTGGAGGGTGCTGTGCCAGCCCTGCTGACGGATGCTGGCAGCAGCGGGCGGCTCGCGGAATGCCCAGTGGAAGTGCAGAAACAACAGCTGGGCCGTCCCAGTCCTCCTCACCACCACCTGCCCGTCCTCTTAGTCCGCTCTCTCCAGATAACGAAGAAAGTTGGATTCTAGATTCTGCATTGTTCTGCTTTGTTGCGCAAGCCAAATCTCTGGACTGCACAACGGCGCCCCCAGCCAATGAGGGCAAAGGCCTGCACACTAGAGACCGTCTTGATAGTCTGGATACTTTTGGGACTCTTGTGCTTTAGGCAGTTTTTTTTTTGTGTGTCTTGGCATCATCTCCAGAACGACACTATGTGGACAAAAGTATTGGGACGCCTGCTCATTCATTGTTTCTTCTGAAATCAAGGGTCTTAAAAAGAATTGGAGCATTTCTGAGGTCAGGATGTTGGATGATGATCACCACCACCCCACCTCACCATTCTCAACTCCCCATCCTATCCAAAAGTACTGGATGGAGCTCCACCACCATCATTTCAGAGAACACAGTTCTTCCACTGCTCCACAGCTCCTCAATTCTGGGGGTCTTCATACCCCTCTAGCCCACGCCTGGTATTATTAGGCAGCATGGTGCTAATGGGTTCATCTGTGCTTTTCAGCTCCAGAGAGTCCTATTCTATTGGCAGTACTTCTCTACAAGAACTAGGTGAAAGCATTTATTAGAAGGGATGGCCACAAATATTTGGACATGGTATAGCTACAAGTCTGCTGCTTGCTGTATACAGTAATAATGACCACATGTGTCTTATTCTTGTGTAAAATTGGGGAAGCAATGATCTTATCTTATCTGGAGAAACAAAGCTTGATGGTTCTTTATGGGACCAAAAGTGGTTCTTCTTGTATGAAAAGATACCTCATTGCCAGGCGATCACCCGGTCAGCATCACGCTTTCTTTCTTTTAGGTTATGCTACCAGGAGGCATATAGAGTACATGACTCAGCTGGGACTCCAACATGAATCCCAATTGTTGGGGGTGCGCCCCTGCACCGACTAGCCTGTGCTTTTAGTGGGTGCGTCCCCAGGGGCCGCAACAGCGATTCCTTATATAACGGGATTCATGAAGGTGAGCGCTGTAGACAACTCGGCTGTTTGCTCCGGCTCTAAAAATACCTGTGACCCTCCATGGTGCAGTGCGTCTCTGCACTCCTCACGAGAAAACAAAGCAGTGAAGTAAAAAGCAGGAGGCAGGAGGAGCTCTGAGAATGATGCACGCCTTGCCCCAGGCCTGGGAATCCTGTTTCAACACATTAATATTTTAACAACTGCAGCAGCAGGCAAGACAGGGAGAGCAGCGGGCTACCTGCCTGTTATCAAATTCAGCCAGCTTCTCAAACTCTCCTCTCAGACAGTACCCGGTGTTCTTATAAACTCTTGTGAACTCGCTCTTCTTCCTCACAGATCTCTTGCTTTTTCAGTTCTGTGCGGTTTCACTAATGTCCTGAGAGAGATACGCTCCGGGTCTAATCAAAATTTAGCTTGCGATGCCGTAAGCGGGCAGAACTTTCTTCTATTATTGCCTGTGTTTTTCCGAAATGTCACTTAGGGGCATTTTCATAACAAACGCAAGCCTTGCTCTTTTCAGGTAGTGGTGAAAGCTTCTAAAAGCTTAGCATTAGCCTGAACCGACCTCATATGTGCCTCTGACTAATCCATCAAGGGCTAAGGTTACAGACCTGATTTTAATGGGTACTCTTAGGCCGTATTATGCTGTTCTAGAGTCTATCAAAAATGCTGAAATAATAAACTTAACATTTGGCACAATTCCACATGTATTAGAGTTGGGGCAGGGTTGCCTTTGGTCCTCTGACTAGCGTGTTAACTTCTGGTAAGTCTGGATGCTTGGGATGATGTATTGCAGCTTTCCGTGCAAATGTTTGTGGACACCCTTTGAAATGAATGCATTCAGCTACTTTCAGTTGCATCCATTGCTGACACAGGTGTGCAAATGCACACACACAGTTTGTCTAGTCCCTGTAGAGAAGAAGTACTGCCAATAGAATAGGACTCTCTGGAGCAGATCAGCATCATGACCCTATTGACACCATGCTGCCTAATGCCAGGCGTGGGCTAGAGGGGTATAAAGCCCCCCAGCATTGAGGAGCTGTGGAGCAGTGGAAGAACTGTGTTCTCTGGAATGATGGTGGAGCTCCATCCAGTACTTTTGGGATGAGTTGGGGAGTTGGGGATGATGAGGTGGGGTGGTGATCATCATCCAACATCCTGACCTCACTAACGCTCTTGTTGCTAATCAAATCCTCACAGCAATACTCCGCCTCCAAAATCTAGCAGAAAGCCTTCTTCCCTGGACAGTGGAGACAGTTACTCCAACAAAAGCAGGATCTACTTTTTTTTTAATGATTTTGGAAAAACTGAATGAGCAATGTCCCAATACTTTTGTCCTTTGATCTTTTTTTTTTTTTGACAGACAATTAAATACTATTAGATCTGTTAGGTCTGTGGCTCCTGTGAAGGCGTGGATCTATTAGGCAGCAAGTGAACAGTCAGTGCTTAAAGGTGATGGAAGTGTTGAAACAGGAGCAGGAGTCACTTTGACAGGAACCAGACTGGGATGTTCTAGGTGACTGGGTCAGAACATCTCCAAAACACCAGAGAGTCCCGGTATGCAGTGGTCAGTACCTACCAAAAAGGACTACTCATCCCGGTGAGTCAGTGACTGGGTCATGGGCGCCCAAGACCCTCTGATGCTCAAAGAGGTCCCATTTCACAACCTACAGGACTTAAAGAATCTGCTTCTAACGACAGTCTTGGTGCCAGATAAGGGTGCCATATACTCTGGAACCGCTCCTTACTGGAGATCTTTTTATGCCTGTTTAATGGAATCAGCTCACACTGGGCTCTGTAATTGTAGAGGAAAGTTATGGGAGTGATCCTGGACTCATTTTATCATGAAGAGTGCAATGCAGTTTTCCTTCTGTACAGGTACAAGCAAGCCTGTCAGCACCTGATAAGCTGCATCACCCCAGAGCTACTGTTCTTTTTTTTCCATAGGAATAAAAACACTGTGTCTACCCTCTCAATCCTAATTTTCTAACATAAGCCCAGTCAAAAATATAGCACAGAAAGCACAGACCCGTAACTCTGCACTTTGCTTAATAATGGTGCTCCATCTGACCGTGCTGCAGTACTCGTCATGTGTCCACAATGAGGCCTGGTTACTGTCTTTTCTGTCAACGCTGCAGTTTTATTGGACGGCATTGTGCTCCGCTAATCCAGGTAATTTGCCAGTTGGAACAGCCCTGACCCATCGCCAACCGCCACTCGCCCCTCCCGCTTCTGGAAAGCCTAAACCAGCTAATTGTTTTGCTGTTGCCGAGGCCCTAAATCGGATTGTGCTGCTGTAATCTGATCTCTTTGTCACCGTAGCCGCAAACACGATGTTTTGGCCCAGTCCACAGTTCCGCCAACTATAGAGGCAGCCGCCGAACACAGGTGGCAAAGGCCAGGATTTCCCATGAGGCTCATCCCCTTAAAGCCTAAAGACAAGAACAAGCTTCGCCTGCTCGTCATGCCCTGGATATTTTGGCTGTGGAGCTACTCAGGCTTGTTGCTTGGATCTCCCTTTCTCGGCTGCTTGTTTTCCCTTAAATTTACCTCTTATCGTCCGCCATGACATGTCCATTCCTACCCCACAGTCTAGACGGCGGCGGCGTCTGCTGCTGATAAGGGCATTGTAAGTGCTGTAAGGGAGCTTGGGGCTGTTTAACCAGCAGGGAAGCCTGGGATGCTTACAGGCATTCCGAACAGCTTAATTATCATTTCGCAGTAAAACTGGGTCTTAACTGGACGTGCCCTTTTCTCAATAATGGTCGGACCACTCCGCAACCTCTCGACCATCTCTGTGACCGGTTGTACCCTGGCGTTCCCACGCTGTTAAAGCTCATAATGGATGTGAGACCACACTGTCAGCCTTGCGGTGTGATGACGGAGAAGCCAAGCTGATTGAACCGAGTTGGATTCCACTTCCAGGGCAAGTCAAGTCTTGTCAGAGAGCCAGAAACAAAGAGGAGGACGGGATGGGGTGGGTTTAGGAGCCGCCATGGAGAGTACAGGGATATAGGCAGAATGATTACCCAATCTGTATCCTTTGATCCTGAGCCAGCATCTCCTTGGATTTGATCTCCAATGCTCTGCAGATTTTGCGCTGAAGTTTCCACCCACTCTTGAACAGGACTTTCTCTGCATTGTATTTCCAAAGAGATTAAATATCGATACCTTGCTTGCGCCTGCAGTTTGTGCAAGCTCTTGCAACTGCTCACATTTCACACTTTAAAGCAGTGTCATCCTGCGAGATGCAACGCCACACCTTTCTTAAATCATTGCGATTCGTTGGCGTCGCTCAAATCTGCACTGCCTCAGCTGCTTGCAGATAAGCAGACCTTATGCGGATTCCGTCCTCCAGCGGAGGCGCTGCCATGATTTACACGCTGCCTTTTTTTTCCCCAAAAAACTGAGAGTGTTGCAGCTCTTAATGCTCTCGCACTCTCTTACGGGAGGGATTAGCATTAAACTGGAACGTGGTAAAACACGTCAAGGTGATGAGGAAGGGATTAGAGGCCCGGGGCCGGCCGAATCACAGAGCAGCTCCGTTTCCTTGCGGCTCCCGTTTCCGAGCAGCCGGTTTAAAATCCTCTGAGGAAACTGCGGCAGCTTCGGCACGCTGTGCACTTGAAGTGCTAAGAGACTGCAAATCCCTTCTTCTCTCCACAGGGACAACAGAAGAGAGATTCAAAGGCATTCGCAATTGATTCAGCCGGTTCCTTCAAAGCTTTCCCAAATCCCTCCTACAGATTCGGCATGTGAAAGCAGCCTAATTTCCTGTCTTCCTCTCATCCTGCTTGCTGATTTCTTTAAATTCTCTTCTTTCAAAGCAAGTGAGCGTTGCTGCCTTTACCTCTTCTTTGTACTGAGGAGTTGTTGCGAGAAATTTGTCCGGCCTCTTGTTTCGGAGTTGACCATGTTGTCACACAATGCACGTGTTTCCACACGCGCTGATTGATCGCTCCCGTGGGAATTGACTCGTAGCTCGGGAAAGAGAATTCGACACCCCGTCTTAACTGCCGCTCTGCCTGAAAGAGAGGTTTGACCCCTTTCCGAGTGACAGCCAGCCATCACTGAGGAGTCCTCTTTCCAGCCTGACCTGAAGCCATTTCCTGTGTTACTACTCTCAAGGCCCAAGGCTTCTGAGAAGCGACCGCTTCTGAATCTGAGCTAGCTGCGTTCGCTGAATCGTTTTACACGAAATGTGGAATGTTGACCAAAGCGGTGGGAGTTAGCCGGTGAGCGAGGGAGGGATAGGAGGGCAGGAAGAGATTTTGTCTCAAAGCCAAACCAAAAAAAGCAGCATCTGATCGTCAGGTCAAACTGCTCGCCTCCTGTCCGGTTCATGCCGCAGTTGAAACTGGACAATAAGAGCTTCTGTGTGCAGTATGTGAAAACCACTGGATGATAATCAGGCATTTTTTAGTATCAATAGTGTATTCACTCATTTATTCATTCAATTATTTATTTATTTAGCCATCTTTAACACTGTAATAATATCTTAATGTTTAATATTTTATATGTAATATTTCTCAGTTTGACTAATATTTATCAGTTATATGATTATTTACAAAAGAAGTTAATTTTATGTAGACAAATCGTCTTTGACACAGTTCAATGCAGAAATGTTTTGGTTGCTTTGGGAAATAATGCTTTAATATTATTAATATTAATACTTTCCCATTGTAATAAGACTTACTTATAAAGTAGGATATTTATACTTATATTTATAATGAGTTTTATAAAATGCCAGTTAACATTTTACGTTTTTGCAAACTTCTAATTAGTCCTTACAACCTAAAAAAAAAAGTCTTGAAAAGGTGCATTTTGGTGTTTTTGGAACACATTGCTTAAGACTGGTCTCTCTACAATAAGAACACTTGAAGGTGGAGATGGGTGCTTTTTACCCACTGGACATGGAGGCAGATGAAGTCTAGTTGTTCACTCACAACAGCACAAAGTAGCGGGACAGTTAGTCTGTTCATATATAACTAGCCTGTTGAGCTTTTTGTTTGCTCTGGGTTTAAAATACAACGCATGTATTTATCAGTGCTGACAAATGTCCTGTTTTCCTGTCGGTCATTCTCACTGCCAGTCTGTTCTTTTCTCACAGTGGCCCTTCTCTGCGAACTCTCTCTACGGCTTGCAACCGTTAAAATACACAAGTCTAAACTCCACCTACCTTTCCCTGTCTCTTGTTGCAGGTGTGCATCATGCTTATCCAGCCATAGCCGATGGATGGCAGAAGCAGGGGCGTCTCCGGGCGTGGCCAAGCTGGGGTCAGCCTGCGGCGGCGGTTGCGATGGTGGGCGCCTCTGAAAAAACAAACAAACAAACAAGCAAACTCCTCTACCTAGAAGCGAACGAGTGGGACGGCGAAAACCGTGAACCATGCCGCCTGGGTCGTCACCTCCAGACAGCACAAAGCTTCAGAAGCTGAGAAGCTTCACCCACATGCCATGCGTTTCTGTTGCCAAACAAGAGGCCCGCTGACACACTGACCTCTTGCCTCGATATCTGTGCTGTGTTCTTTGGAAATGTAGAATTTTTTGAAAGTTTCGTGTCATAAACACTTCGCAACTTCGCAGACCAAGAGCCGGAGGGATTTCAGCCGAGGGCAAAACGGCAAACCGGAGACTTCTCAGACTTCTGACACTTGATGAGCCAAGCAGGATTTCCATACCTGCTTCAGCTCCACCCATGGTGCAGTGCGTGTATGTGCCCTTGTTGGGTTCTTTTGCTTCCGAAAGCCTTGTGAACACTGCAGTGAGAGGACAACCACAAGCCTGTGTACAGAATCGCATCTCAATAAGAACACGCTTACAGGTCTACTCAGACAGGTGGGCTCTGACGTAGGAACACCTGTACGACCTTTTATTTAAAAACAAACGGATCTGTGAAGCAAAACCGAACCTGAAACGTGTACAGACTCCACAGCATGAGGACTTTCTGGTGTTTAGACTTTCTTGAGGAACTGAAATGATAGGAATTTGATAAGTGCATTGCAGTTATTTATGTGTCGTGTCAAAAACAACTAAACTAAGAGGTTTGCACACGCCACAGGTTTGATATTGGATGATGAGGGTGTTTGTTACTGAACTTCTCTGGAACATATTTGAAGAATGACCTTCACCACAGGTCTGAAGAACAGGGCATGTTTTACCGCCATTGGTTTTAGCGTCTTACAAACTTTCTCCTTATTTAATGGAAAGTGACTCACTGCTGAAGTTTTCCATTCGGAAGGGCACATTCTCTGGGATTAACGACTAGATCCCATAGGCCTCCTCATGAACCGAACTCCTGGTGCCTAATACCGCTGGCCATGTTTGTCGTTAATGCACTCTGTTGTTGAAGGGTTTGAATAAATGACTTTCTGATGCTTGCTGACTGGTTCCATAAGCTCTCCGTGGCTTAAGGAAGCGCTCGCTCCCTCAGCTTAAAGCGTTCCTCCGGCGTTCGACATACCAGGCCGCTTTGAAGTACGGAAAATAAGCTTCAGATTATTAGCTCTGTGTTGCAGCGTAAACTCTCAAATCCTTCCCTCTCAAAATAGTTTATCCATCGCTGGTGGTTACTGTCTCTCTCACAACCGAATGACTTCGCGCGTAGCTTTTAGAGCAGACAGCCAGCCTCAAGAGACACATTAACGTAAAGATTAGCCTTGACAGAAATGTAGAAGAAGAGGAAAAGCACGCTGCAGAAGGTCGTGGAGGAGACTAATGCTAGCATCAGTATTCTTCATCCGATAAGTAGCGGGTAATGCGTACGAGGCATTTTGTGCTGATGTGTGCAGAGATCTTCTCTCAGCAGAGCTGCTCGGCTGACCATGTGATTTAACATCTCATTTACTCATCACAGGGCTGGATCGCCAGGACTCCGCACTCTGCCCAGCAAACATTTGGGAACGTCTAGCTTTACCGAAAATGATTTTATACAGATAAGCAGGTAGGAGAGTGTAGGTCCTCCTCACGCTGCCAAGACAGCTCTGATCCGTCAAGGCATGGACTCTACAAGACCTCTGAAAGGTGGAAAGACTAATGCTAGCCTTGGGCACCCCTGACCCTGTCGTCAGTTCACCGGTTGTCCTTCCTTGGAGCACTTTTGGTAGGTAGTGACCACTGCGTACTGTTAAAATGTTCTATACATTGACAGAAACTTTGAGGATTTTTTGTTCCCCTACAATTGGAGATGATCATCTGACCAATGCTGTGGCCACCAGGTACCCAGCCAACATGCCTATGTGGGGCTCACATTAGTGGGTTCGTACATATGTTGTTACTGGGACCCAGTTGGGCTTCCCATCATTACAGCCAACCCAAAGCTCAGTCCTATCTAGGCCCCATGTGCAGTGTACAACCCACATGGGGTCCATGTTTAACCCTTCCTGGTCCCATCACTGACCCTGGTGGGCATCCATATGTTGGGCAAACATGGAACCCACAGACAAAACTATGGGCTAAAACCATACAGACCCCCCACACGGACACGTTGGCTGGGTGGCTTCAGGTAGGGCCCACTGCTCTGCACTCTGTAGTGCTCATCCTGCTTTAACAAACCCACTCTCTCAACAATGGGCTGATAATGAGTGGATTAGTAGGATCAGGTGTGTTGGGAGCAGGGAAGACACTGGGCAGTGGGCCTCCAGGACCAGGGTTGAGAAATACTGCACTAGACTATAGAGAAGTTAATGTGGAAAATTAATCCCAGTCACACACCATTAACCCCCCACCCCACCAGTTATGTGCACTGGTCTGCAGCGCTGCTGGTGTTGCTGCTCTCTCAGCTCTTCAGCTGAAGAATGCAAACAGCACTTGCTCTCTTTCCTCCTCTGGCAGCGGCGTGTGCAGAGGGAACAGCAGGGCCGAGCTGCTGGCAGCCGTTCAGCAAAAGTAGCTATCAAGAAGCAATCTTTCTCAGAGCAGTGAGGTCGGACATGGCAGCTTTCCAGCGCAATATCACGTCTCCCACAGCGTTCTCCCACTGCGCTGCTCCAGAACAGCACCTTCCAGCTCCAGACTGGAGCTTTCCTTAAAGAGAGAGGGAGCGAGATGCAGGAACTACTACTGGGGTCACATATCCAGTTCCTACACCAGCCAGCATGTTTGAGTGTTACACTCTTAAATAAACAACAGAGGGTTCTGTAGGCAGGGTCATAGAAGAACCGCCATTGGAACCATATCTGGTTTGTTTATGTGAATGTTCCTTTAACAGCACATGGAGGTTCTAGAAAGGTTGATGGCTGTTTATTTTGAAAATGGGAACCAAAACTGGACAGAGGTTAATATAGAACAACTTTACACTTTACAAATGTTCTTTGTAACAACAGTGGAACCTAAATAGTGGACGCTATAGTGGGTAGAACCATACACAGCAGGTTTTCCATCATATGGCAAAATCATTAAACTTGGCAAACCTTTAAAATAGTCACAGATTCCTTTGAGTTATGGTTCTAAAAAGGATTTATAACAGAGAACCTCTTGTGTACATAGTACTAATGGTTCTATATACAACCAAAAAGCACAAGGTAGGTGTTTCTAATAAAGCGGCCAGTAAGTGGAAGCACAAGGTAGGTGTTTCTAATAAAGTGGCCAGCGAGTGGAAGCATAAGGTAGGTGTTTCTAATAAAGCGGCCAGTAAGTGGAAGCACAAGGTAGGTGTTTCTAATAATGCGGCCAGTGAGTGGAAAGCACAAGGTAGGTGTTTCTGATAAAGTGGCCATTGAGTGGAAGCACAAGGTAGGAGGTTCTAATACAGTGGCTAGTGAGTAGAAGCAGAAAGTAGGGGTTTCTAATAAAGTGGCCAGTGAACTCTCTGTGTTGGTGGATCTCCAGGACGAGGACTGGGCACCGCTGCTCTACAGCATTGATCGCTTTTGCCTCGTTGAAAGTGGTGGGAATCCTTTACAATAGCACTTCAACAATCAACTACAATCAATCATGAATTTGAAGGTTTAATATTTTTTATGGTTTTTATTTCTCCCTGATTGAACATCTCCAGTATGAACTGAAGAAAGGCTTTTAATGAGCAGATAAAGGAGAAGTAAACCACTAAAACATGCAGTACAGAGACCATTCCACCCAGCTGGAGTCTTCAGTGCAACAGCTCACAGTGAGAGCTAGCTATGCTAAAGTACAGACTCCAAACATGGTGGAGGTAGTTTCACACACTGCTACAGCTTAAAGTAAGAGCTAGCCAGGCTAAAGTACAGCCTCCAAACATGGTGGAGGTAGTTTCACACACGCTGCTACAGCTCACAGTGAGAGCTAGCCAGGCTAAAGTACAGCCTCCAAACATTGGGGGAGGTAAATTCACACCCTGTTCTTGTAACTAAGACCCCTAAAGTAAACAATGAGACCGCTATCTTGCTCAAATGCTTTTAGAATTAGCAAAAAACTAATTTGTGACCCCTCTCCTCTGTCCCCGTCCCCTCTCCCCTTGATGTGGACAGATACTGGGAGTAAGTTGCAGAGAGTTGGGAGGCAAGCTCGAGGCTGCTGTTGGCTGTCAGGTGCTGTAAGCAGCAGGTGGGCTGGCAGGCCGCAGGATCAGCAGGTGTGTGTCGGGCTCAGCATTTTCTCTTTGGCTGAAGGCTCACCCCCCGCCTGCGGGTGCCCTTAGCTGTCACTGGAGCCCATCCTCTACATCCTTTGGGCTGAGTGGCACTGCAGCAGCCAGAGCCGGCTGTTCATATAATGAAGCGCTGCTCCTGTAACTCCCAAACTATACTATATATCTATATGTACATATGGAAACACAAGGGAGGGGTTTCCAATAAAGTGGCCAGTGACTAAAAGCACAAAGGAGGGGTTTCTAATAATGTGGCCAGTGAATGGAAGTACAAGAGAGGGGTTTCTAATAAAGTGGCCAGTAAACAGAAGCATATGGTAGGTGTTTCTAATAAAGTGGCCAGTGACCATAAGCACAAGGTAGGTGTTTCCAATAAAGAGGCCAGTGAATGGAAGTACAAGAGAGGGGTTTCTAATAAAGTGGCCAGTAAGTAGAAGCACAAGGTAGGTGTTTCCAATAAAGAGGCCAGTAAATTGATGCACAGGGGAGGGGTTTCTAATAAAGTGGCCAGTAAATAGAAGCACAAGGTAGGTGTTTCCAATAAAAAGGTCAGTGAATGGAAGTACAAGAGATGGGTTTCTAATAAAGTGGCCAGTGACGAAGCACAAGGGAGGGGTTTCTAATAAAGTGGCCAGTAAGGAAAAGCACAAGGTAGGTGTTTCCAATGTGAATGAAAGCATAAGGGAGGGGTTTCTAATAATGTGGCCAGTGACCATAAGCACAAGGTAGGTGTTTCCAATAAAGAGGCCAGTGAATGGAAGTACAAGAGAGGGGTTTCTAATAAAGTGGCCAGTGAGTGGAAGCACAAGAGATGGGTTTCTAATAAAGTGGCCAGTGATGAAGCACAACGTAGGGGTTTCTAATAAAGTGGCCAGTAAATAGAAGCACAAGGTAGGTGTTTCCAATAAAGAGGCCAATGAATGGAAGCACAAGAGAGGGGTTTCCAGTAAAGTGGCCAGTACTTGGAAGCACTAGGCCAGTAAACAGTGTGCTACTCCCTTGTATGGTTGGGCGAAGCCTATATTGAACGGATTACCTGAAAATTAAAGCACTGCCCCACATTTCCCGGTTCCTGACCCTTGCTCTGAGGCAGCGGGCGCAGCAGGACACTCATGCAGTAAACTGCTCGCTAATTGAAATGCAGCAGCGATGTTTTGCTTTCTGTTTTTTCCTGAACTTGTGCATAATTGAAAAGCTCCGGAGCTTCTCTCCCCTCATGTATATTTGAGCAGCTCTCTCCCTCTGCCTCTGCCCATCCGGAAAAAAAGACTGTGCAGCAACAGAGGAGCTTCCACACCATAAAATGTGCTAATGATGTTCCTGAGTGAAGCTAGGAGGAGACGCCTGCTCCTCCTGATTATTTTGGAACTGAAATTATTATTTAATTATTCAGTTCCATTCAACAGAGGAGCAGAGAATCCAACCTGTAGGTGATTAACTGGGTCCAAACTCAGCTTGTCTAGCCCATGCAGAGAAGTGCTGCCAAAAGAATGGGACTTATTGGAGCAGATAAACCCGGATGACCCTATTGGATGTCTAATAATGCCAGGCGTGGGTTAGAGGGGTATAAAGCCCCCCAGCATTGAGGAGCTGTGGAGCAGTGGAAGAACTGTTCTCTGGAATGATGGTGGTGGAGCTCCATCCAGTACTTCTGGGACAAGTTGGGGAGGTGGGGATGATGATGAGGTGGGGTGGTAATCATCAAACATCCTGACCTCACTAACACTCTTGTCCCTGAAGACAATCAAATCCTCACAGCAATTTTCCCCAAAAATCTTCTCTGGACATCCAAAGATATTGGAGGGAGCATGTGTCCCAATACTTTTGTCATATAGTGTAATTCCAAACTATCTCTGGGGTGATGATGGAGCTCCATCCAATATCTTTGATTATCCAACGTCAGTACCCGACCTCAATGATGCTCTAGCTCTGTCTTGGGCAGATTGCAATCAAATCCCCCACACAGCTGTTGTTCCAACATCTGGTAAAGCCTGTAAGGCCTGGTGTAGAGGCGTTTGCTGTGGTAAAGGACATCAAAGGTTTGTGCCCTTTATTTGAGAAGAATCATTAACATCCACAAACTTGATATCTAGAACCCTCTCCGTTCTTCCATCTTTTTACATTTAGAACCTGGTAGAACCCTATTTTCAGTCTAAGCACTCATAAGTACTGCAGTGGAGAAGAACACAGAGGCACGGCAGTGCTCCTTCTTCGCCCTGTGAACAGATACTGACTCATTTTCACAGTTCAGGATCTGGATCTGTGGACTCTCTGGATCTGACTGTGGATCAGTTCAGCTCTGGAGGTGCTCAGAGGCGGAGATCAGTGCAGGCGCTGCAGACGCTCTATAGACGCTGGCCCTGGATCAGCTCTCTCAAACGCAGAGCCGTGGAATCAGCGGGATTTAATTACCCAGAGCTGCAGCGCATCAGATAGCTGAGCCAATTTTGGGAAAATGGGAAATGAAGAGAGATAGCCGAGGCTGCAGCTGGGGTTTAATATCTCAAGGACAATGCGTGTGATTTCCTACACAGGGAGGGAGGAATGAAGCAGAAGATGAAACCAGGCAACATAACGAGCTCTACTTCTCTCTAGCAGAGGCCGCTGTGGCCGAGTCGGGCTAAAGTGGCCCAAATCCAGTTGAGCTGGTGTTCGCAGATCTTCTCAAATCAGATCAGTGGCACTTTTGTACATTATCAGACAAATCCGATACATGGGTGACCTTCAGAACACCACTTTACTTATGAAGGATTTTACCTGCTCAGATAATGATGATGATGATGATGATGATAGGAAGATAAGGAGGAGACGGAGAGTGCCTGAGCAGCTGAGCAGGTGTGGTTGGTGTGGCGCAACAAATAAACCACTAGCTGCCAGTGGGCTACTACACCATGTGTGAGACCGGGGTTCGACTCCCGTTCTGGGTGATTAGACCGCTACACCTTGGGCAAGACTCCTAACACTGCATTGGCCCACCTCTGCTATATGGTTGCTAAGCTGTGGCTAGGTGGTTGATATGCTATGGCATAGGTGTGTGGGGTGCCAAAACCTTTGCTTAATAGATGCTTGGTCCAAAAGCTCAACCATTACATTTGGCTATTTGAGTAGTGTCCCGAAACTTTTGGTTTGTGAATGCAGACCACACTAGCTGAGGCAAGGAGGAGAACTCAAGAAATTTGGGCTGGAGTTCTGAGGGTCTTCAGGCTGATGGGCCCCAAAGCCAGACCCCCCAGGTAGAGGTTGAGCATGATTGGATCATCAGGAGGAGCAGGGGCGGTGGTGGGGTGCAAGTTTTCACCACGAGAACGAGAAGGGAGAGGGGAGGAGTTTGGGTGGGCGTGGTCCTTCTCCCAAACTTTCAGTTATTACATAACTCCATTTAAAACATAGTGTGCCAAAACCTTTGCCCAATAGATGCTTGGTCCAAAAGCTCAACCATTATATTTGGCTAACAGAGCTGTGTCCACAAACTTTTAGCCGAAAAAAGTAGGGTGCCAAAACACTAGTTAGGATGAGTAATCAGGGCGCTATTGGGACGCCTACCCCCCATATCGGGAACACTGCTAGTGCTGGGGCGGAGCTACGAACGGGTGGGTCAAATGGCAGAACCAGGCTTGGAGAAAATGGGGGAAATTTGACAAACAAATAAAAAATAAATAATACAATAACAGGGTGGTAAATATCGTAAATATTTCTCAACCGAAGGAGTGAACAGAGCCATCGAGTCAAACTTACCAGCACTTACAACCAATCTGTGTTTCTGAGGTGCTGCTGCTGAGGGGTGTGTATTTTTTTCTTCTATTTTTTCTATTGCAGTGTTTGTGGAGGAGGACTTTAGGCCATTAGGCCATTAGTCTGTAATGACCTGCCCAGGGACTACAGATAAAAATGTGCTCATTAGCAAACTCACATTTACACACATTTACAGTCACTGGGAAACTGAAATGTTGATTACTGTGCATTGACCATGATGGATAAATACATCATCCATATATACATCTATATAAAAATATAGGTAAATAGATATAGATATAGTATTTTTTATAGAGATACAAATACACGAAACAATAAATAGAATAAGGATAAAAACTTTTATGCACAGATATGGCCATATAAATCAACATCTGTACAGCTGTGCAATAACCCTAGTGCAGATATTCTGCATGTTGTGTATCAGTACGGTGTATCGGTGAAGTCCAGTTCAGTTCAGGTCTAGAGAAAGACAACAAAGCTATAAATAAATATAAGGAACACTGCTGAGGTGTTCGATTAGTGCTGTACATTCAGGAACATGTAAGAGAACACCATTAGCAGCAATTCCTTTAGCGCTGCAGTGGAAGATAAATGCCTCTGAATCCGAAAAAGCCTCAGGGCTCACATCCAACCCTAATGAAAGCTCTCTCCCTCACACTCACTCTCTCTCTTTCCCTCTCTCTCACACACACACCTCTGATGTCAGGGCGGGAGCTTACAACAAGGTCCTAAAGAACGACAGCTATCAAAAAAAAAAAAAAAAAAAAAAAAGTTGACAAAAGTATTGGGACACCTGCTCCATCACTGTTTCTTCTGATCTCAAGGCCATTAAAAGAGCTGATCCTGCTTCTGTTGGAGTAACTGTGTCTACTGTCCAGAGAAGAAGACTTTCTACTTGATTCTGGAGGAGGAGCATTGCTGTGAGGATTTGATTGCATTCAGCGACAAGAGTGGTAGTAAGGTCAGGATGTTGCATGATGATCACCACCCCACCTCATCATCCCCAACTCATCGCCTGGCTCTGGTTAGGGTTAGACTCTGGAAGATGCTCAGGACTGCAGCAGAAGACCAGCATCAGGAGACTCTACACTCCTCTGTGTTTGGCTGTTTGAGCATTTAGGTGGACTTGTGGACTGAGTGGAACTAATCAACACTGCCTTGCTGGTTTCAGGTCAAGGCCAATCACAAAAACATGGGAAAGCAGGAAACTCGGCACATTTGATTTTCTGTCAACAGCACGTGGACTTTAGAGTCCAGCAGGGAAACCAAACAGGCCAAAAGCGCTGTCCCAGGACCTCTCAGCCAGTGACCTGCACACGACACTCACACCCAATACCCCTGTTCACTCACAAGTGTGTGACTTTGGTTGAGATATATTTACGATATTTACCACCCTGTTATTTTATAAATTAGAAATCATTTATTTATTTGTTATTTGTACATTTTTTCCTCTTTTTTTCCAAGCCTGGTTCTGCCAAGTGACCCACCTGTCAGTAGCTCCCCCCAAGCACTAGCAGGGCTCCCGATACATGTGAAGCCAGACCCCGCCTCTTTTCACACTGCTGCTGAAGTGGCATCGCTGGGCAGCCAACACACTCTGAGGAAATTGCTGGGTCCCTGGCGCCACCTCACCAGCTAACAGACACCTGTGATAAGGGGAGAGAGCGCCATCTACCCACTTGGAGAGCACGATGGCTGATGGTTCACAGCTGCATAACCGCACAGCCTCGTTTTCAACACTATAATTGTTTAATTATTAGAATCCCCATTAGCTGCTGTTCTCCTGGGATCTGATAGATATACTGCACAAGATAATAACAATCAATGCAATAAAGAAAACCCATAAAACTAAACAATGAAACATAAAAAACAGTAGAGGGACAATTTACGACATAAATTACTGTAGAAAAGACCTTACCTTCTAACTGGATAGCGTGTTGCTGTCCTCTCATTGTGTCCTCTTGGTGTCCAGTCGGCATGGTGTGAGGGTACCCAGCCAACATGCTCATGTGAGGTTCACATGGGTGGAATGTGGGTTGTTACTGCGACCCAGTTGGGCTTTGCAAAAAGGCTCCATCATTACAGCCCATCTTAAACTCACATGGCTTCCACATGCAGTGTACAACGCAGATAGAGCCCCATGTTTAACCCCTCCTGGTCCCCTGGTTGGGCTACCAATACTGACCCCACATTGACATATTATCTTAAAGTAGGGTCTAATAAGGCTAGCTTTTAGTCTAGCACCCGCCGGCTTCACCAGCTTCCCCATGCCACATGGCTCTTTCTTTGGTCAGGGCCTCATCTGATTGGCTAGTATTAACTTTGAGCTCTGTGTTTTTTCTAGTGGGCGGAGTTTATGTCAATTTTAGGGTGTAAATGTAATGAGAAGACTGGAGTTTTAGATGTATTAGCCTGTTTTACAGCTCTGTTCTGGTTCTGCTGGATGTTCTTCTGAAGGCTCACAGTTCCACACTCCCCTGTACTGAGCTCCCATTACTCAACCATGTTCATCAATATTTTAGGACAGTTCCTATTTTTCGTCCGTTTTTATAGATGCACATATGAACATTAGCTGGAGTCGTTTATTCTGCGGACAGTTTGGGTAAATGCTGTGACTTTAGTAAAAGCCAGTTTCCCTAAAAAGCCCTACTTGGTCCTTTGCTACAGTATTTTAGAGTCCTGACCCCAATCCTGCTGACACGCTGTGGCCTGATCTGAAGTAGGCCGTTCAAGCAAGACATCCCAAAATACACATGAACTGAGGCAGTTTTGCTCAAAGGAGAAAAAAAAGCTACATTTAATCAGACTGTTTTTATTCATTATTATGACTCTAAGATTAGATCCTATTTTTAAAGCCATTAATGCAGATCATCCCAAAGCATTCACACACACTTCCTCACACTGTGCAGAACCCCCTATTCAACCCCCTTAACAGTCATCAGATTACAGTTGATACTCAATCATGACATATCAAATATATACACTGTCCAAATGTTTGTGGACACTCCTTCTAATGAATGCATTCAGCTACTTTAAGTTGTACCTATTGCTGACATAGATGTGCAAATGTGCACACACACACACACACACACAGCTTAGAATAAGAATAGAATACATGAACCTATTGAAACCATGCTGCCTAATGTCAGGCGTGGGCTCGAAGGGTATAAAGCCCCCCAGCATTGAGCTGTGGAGCAGTGGAAGAGCTGTGTTCTCTGGAATGATGGTGGTGGAGCTTCATCCAGTACTTTTGAATGGGATGAGTTGGGGATGAGGTGAGAATGAGGTGGGGTGGGGTGGTGATCTTTCAATCAAATCCTCAAAGTAATGGAGTTCCTCCAAAATCTAGTAGAAAGTCTTCTTCTCTGGACTTTTCTCCAACAAAAGCAGAAAAAAACAGTAAATCAGGAGGTGTCCCAATACTTTTGTCCATATGCTGTATATCAAAGTATCATTAGGTTGATTCCTGGACTTGCACACAGCGAAAGAAGGTGTATTACTGTATGTCCAGGATCTGGAGTAATATAACCGCACTCAGGACACACAATACCTTAAGCACAATGCTAAGTGGACATCTGATGGATGGTCCACACACACAGCACGGGCACCGGATAGCACCAGTAAGGTTCCCTCTGTACAGCAGGGCTATAACTCAGCGTAAGGAGTAATAAATAAGGCAAGGCAGTGACGGACCCGTGCACCCACAGCCACAAACCGCTAACCACAAAACCCTCACCCTGACCTCCACCAGGTTCAACAAACAACTCTCATTTTTCCACACCCATCCAGGTGACCTGCTAAAGGGGCATTCCCCTGTCAACCCCACTCCTCAACGTCAAACAGCATTAGACTTCACCTGACACTGGAGATCAGGTTTCTAAGGAAAGAGTCTGCCGCTAACATTTGATTGAGCATAGAAGAGCTTAGTCTAGTGGATCATTATAGAGAACCTGACCCGCTCTGATTTCCCTACAGTGGAAGTGAATGGAAGCAGGTGTCGGTCGCCATGACTACAACACAGATACAGCCCATAATTTATTTCCTATGCAAACCCACCAGTGCAGCTACACGAGTCTTCTGAGTTTTATATGGAATGATGATGATGATGATGAGGGTAAAACAGTGAATAGAGAATCTCAACTAATGCAGTTTTCTTTAGGGACTACTTTCTGTAGCTGTACTACACCCTGCAGCATGTATCCCTCCACCATTTTAATGATCTGATTTTAAAAGCAGGTTCTAGAGCCGAACTCTTCTCAGAACTCTGGTAGAACAGTGTCTCCGGTATCAGGCATTGATTTGGGTATGCTGGTTCCACTCGAAAACGATCAGTACCGAGCCTTTCTTAGGACGTTTCCAGCTAATACACACAGTAAAATCAGTTTTCTCTTCATATCTTAACCAGCCATTTCTTCCAAAGTGTCTCCTCCTCAGGGAAAGAATGAAAACTCACTGCTGAATTACGTCTAGACGACACAGACTGAAAAAACAAATGCGCTGTCATTCATGTTTAGTTCTCGCTAAACTCTTCACAGACACTGTAAAAATCACAGCTAAAACCTAAGCAGGAAGTGAAGGATGCCGGTATCACTCAAAGCAGAAATGTGTCACAGCTTCTCGTCATTATTGAACTGGTGGCCGAACATGACTGATCTGACTGGTGCTACGTTGGTGCTGGTGCTAATGTAATCTGATCTGATCTGATCCAAGTCAGTAGGCTGCCGTACTGAGACTGAACCCAAGAGAACTCACATAAACTGTGCATCAAAGGCCCTGTAGAGAAGTACTGCCAATAGAATAGGACTCTCTGAAGCAGATAAACATCATAAATCTATTGGCTCCATTCTGCCTAATGCCAGGCGTGGGCTAGAGGGGTATTATAAAACCCCCCCAGCATTGAGCTGTGGAGCAGTGGAAGAGCTGTGCTCTCTGGAATGATGGCGCTGTTGGGCAGTTGGGGATGATGATGAGGTGGGGTGATGATCATTCATCCAACATCCTGACCTCACTAACGCTCTTGTTGCTGCATGCAATCAAAACCTCACAGCAATGCTGCTCCAGAATCTAGTTAAAAGTCGTCTTCTCTGGACAGTAGAGACATTTACTCCAACAGAAGCAGGATCAGAAGAAACAGTGAATGAGCAGGTGTCCCAATACTTTTGTCCACATAGTGTTTCCACTTTCAGTGGAAGAAGACGTAGAGTGTCACATTGTGACTGAAACATTCAATCTGTCGTGTTTGGACAGGTTCAGGTTCACTTGCACAAGTCTGTGTTGCTCTCCTGATGTTTATGCAGTGGGGAGAGCTGCACAGGTTAGCGCAGAGGCTAACAGGGCTAACCCGATGGCGTCATCGTCGTGAGCGCCAAATGTGGGCTGTCAGCTATGTGAAAAATGCACGGCATTCCAGCCGGCCCATGCCACGACATGCAGACACACTGTCTGCAGACCACAGATACCATCAATGACCCAAAACATTAAGAACACCGGGATGAAAACAGTGAATATGGTTGGTCATATGAGGGTCTCGGATCTCATACACATGACCAGGTGTTGCATGTGGAGAAATAGGTAGCGTCAAGCCATTATATCCAGACGACTGGACCATCAAAACGTCTCCCAGACTGCTCCAAGACGTGCCGGGGGCTCCCGGTCAGCAGTGGTGAGAGCATACTGATGGTGATCCGAGGAAGGAGAGACCATGAAATGGTGACCCGAGGCTCATTAACTGTAGTGTATCTGTAGTGTATTACAGTCTGTCAGAATGAGCGTGTGGATCATATGAACATTATAGAGCATTATAGAGCGCCCCCTACTCTTCCTGTAGTGTATTACAGTCTGTCAGAATGAGCGTGTGGATCATATGAACATTATAGAGCATTATAGAGCGCCCCCTACTCTTCCTGTAGTGTATTACAGTCTGTCAGAATGAGCGTGTGGATCATATGAACATTATAGAGCATTATAGAGCGCCCCCTACGCTTCCTGTAGTGTATTACAGTCTGTCAGAGTGAGCGTGTGGATCATATGAACATTATAGAGCACCCCCTACGCTTCCTGTAGTGTATTACAGTCTGTCAGAATGAGCGTGTGGATCATAGGAACATTACAGGGCATTATAGAGCGCCCCCTGCGCTTCCTGTTGTGTATTACAGTCTGTCAGAATGAGCGTGTGGATCATATGAACATTATAGAGCGCCCCCTACGCTTCCTGTAGTGTATTACAGTCTGTCAGAATGAGCGTGTGGATCATATGAACATTATAGAGCATTATAGAGCGCCCCCTACGCTTCCTGTAGTGTATTACAGTCTGTCAGAATGAGCGTGTTGATCATATGGACCTTATAGAGCATTGTAGAGCGCCCCCTACGCTTCCTGTAGTGTATTACAGTCTGTCAGAATGAGCGTGTTGATCATATGGACCTTATAGAGCATTGTAGAGCACCCTCTATGTTTCCTGTAGTGTATTACAGTGTGTCAGAATAAGCATGTGGATCATATGATCATTATAGAGCATTCTGTGTTTATTGAGAGACCATCTGTCCATGTACAACCGGCACTGAAATGCAAAGAAATATAAATATAAATATATAGTTGATCTGGACTAAAGAACCCATTTTTCTCTACCACCTCACTACAAATCACACAAACTATAAAATAGCACTTTCCTTTTCTGCATGCGGCCGAAACCGAGCATCCAGGCCTAAAGTGAAATCCAGCTTCTGTTTATGTAGCCAGGGTCAGCAGGAAGGCCTGGCCTGCAGAATAAATACCACTCTCTCGCTGCTGCAGGTTATATTTAGTCCTAACAGCGGGATGGACTGGCTGCTCTGGTCCTGTCAGGTTGAGTGCATGTGTGGTTTTCAGAAGAGTGTGTCGAGGCTGTGTAGGGCTGGCCATGGGGGTGGGGAAGTGTCGAGAACTTAAACGCCCCCCGGATCAGCGCCTGCTGGCCAAGGATTCAGTCACTCTATCCATGCACAGTGTGAGTGACCAAGTCATCAGCTATTCTACTTACAGTCAGAACAGAACAGAACCAGAACAACCATCTAGCAACCACCTAACAGCAACAACCAGATACCTGTAACAACCAAAAGCATTACATCCAGCTAGCAACACCATAGCAATCACCTAGCAACAACCAGAGATACATGTAGCAAAAACATTACAGCCACCAAACAACATCACAGCAACCACCTAGCGACATTATAGCATTTACCTAGCAACAGCCAGAGATACATGTAGTAAAAATGGTACAGCAACTTAGCAACATCATGGCACCCACCTGGGATATCATAGCAACCACCTAGCAACACTATCGCAATCACATAGCAACAGCCAGAGATACATGTAGCAAAAACATTACAGCCACCTAGCAACACCAAAGCACCAACTTGGGATACCATAGCAACCACCTAGCAAAATCATAGCAAACGCCTAGCAACACCATAGCAACAACCAGAGATATGTGTAGCAAAAATGTTATAGCCACCTAGCAACATCATAGCACCCACCTGGGGGACCATAGGAACCACCTAGTGACATCATAGCAATCACCTAGCAACACTCTAGCAACAGCCAGAGATACATGTAGCAAAAATGTTACAGCCACCTAGCAAATTTTAGCCTCCACCTGGGATACCATAACAACCACCTAGCAACACCATATCTAGAACCACATATAAACGTAGCAAAAACATTACAGCCATCTAGCAAATACTGATTATTTCAGTGATGCCACAGAGGAACCATTTGTAATAGAGAGTGAAATCCTGAAGTGAAGAACCTAAAGAAAGGGTTCTTTATAGAGCCAAACATGGTTCATCTATGACATCACTCTCCATTTAAAGCACCTTTATTTTAAAGAGTGTTCCTAGAGTACCACGAGATATACCTTAGCAACCATCCGGCAACACTCTTAAAACTACCTAGGATACCACAGAAAGCTAGAAGCAACACCCATAGTCACCCCCCACCCAAAAAAAACACCTTACCAGCCACTTAGAAATACCCCAGCAACCACCTTCCAATCACTCTGCAGTTTCCTCAGTAAACGCACTTATCCTGGTACCCGCTGGGAAGTCGGAGGGGTAAACGCTGACAGCCCTGAGAAAGAAGCTCCAGCTCATACATCTTTAATCGCACCAATGAACAGGCAGCCGTCAGCGTGAGCTTTCAGCCTCTTCTCTCCTCCACGCTCTTAATCTAATCAATAGCACCGCTGCGCTGCGGAGGTGAAGGCTCAGGATGTGATGTTGTGGCTTTAACAGAGCTCCTCCTGCCTCCTCCTGCTTTCTGGAGCGGATGTTAGTTAAGATGTGAGGTCTGGAGCGGCGCGGCGCGTTAAGCTCCACTCAGGCAGAGGATGTACTACACTAAAGCAGCCCAGAGCGCTCAGGTGGAGCCGGACCAGCACGGCAATCTGACCAGAAACCGACCAGGACAGACCCATTTACCCACATTCCCTCTCCAGGCCAAATTGGAAACCAGGACAAGGTCTCATCAGTGCAGGTCACTGGATAAAGCTGCTGAAAACCAGTGAATATGTCTTTAAAAATTCACTGTATGGACAAAAGTATTGGGACACCTGCTCATCATGCATTGTTTTAAAAAGACTCCTGCTTTTGTTGGAGTAACTGTCTCTACTGTCCAGAGAAGAAGACGTTCTGCTAGATTTTGGAGGAGGAGCATTGCTGTGAGGATTTGATTGCATTCAGCAACAAGAGCGTCAGTGAGGTGGTGACCACCTCTAACTCATCCCCAACTCCTCAGCTCATCCCAAAAGTATGGAGCTCCACCACCATTCCGGAGAACACAGTTCCTCCACTGCTCCACAGCTCCTCAATGCTGGGGGGCTTTATACCCCTCTAGCCCACGCTTGGCATTAGGCAGCTTGGAGCCAATAGGTTCATGATGTTGATCTGCTTCAGAGAGTCCTATTCTATTGGCAGTACTTCTTCTCTACAGGGACTAGACAAGCTGTGTGTGTGCATTTGCACACCTGTGTCAGCAATGGGTGCAATTTAAAGTATTATAATAAATAAATAAATATTATATACAGTAATGTATAATAATAATAATAATTATAATAATAATAATACCAGTAGGAAACAGAGGGTTATACAGAGCTGCATTAGGCCGTTAGAGCCTCATTGGGAATTCCTTATTTTGTTTAAAAGTGACCCCAAACGAGGTGACCTGGACATTTCAGCCAGCCTCAGCAGACAGCTGCCCCCCTCCCTCTGACCCCCAGCCTGGGGAGGAGTGACCTTACTGTTACCCTGAACATGCTAATTACAGCCAGACTGACTCAGAGCCAGCCTGGACCAGAGATATGCAGGGTGAAGTTACCATCGACAGAGAGCACAAACAGACCACTAAACACACTCAACCCTATCTACATTATATAATATTAATAACACTAAATGTAGGTATTGTGATATACACTGAGGAGGAGGAGCTACAGTCTCTCATTAGGGTGAATATTAATAACGCTCTAAATGTAGGTATTGTGATATACACTGAGGAGGCGGAGCTACAGTCTCTCATTAGGGTGAATATTAATAATGCTCTAAATGTAGGTATTGTGATATACACTGAGGAGGCGGAGCTACAGTCTCTCATTAGGGTGAATATTAATAACGCTCTAAATGTAGGTATTGTGATATACACTGAGGAGGCGGAGCTACAGTCTCATTATGGTGAATATTAATAACTCTCTAAATGTAGGTATTGTGATATACACTGAGGAGGCGGAGCCACAGTCTCTCATTAGGGTGAATATTAATAACGCTCTAAATGTAGGTATTGTGATATACACTGAGGAGGAGGAGCTACAGTCTCTCATTAGGGTGAATATTAATAACGCTCTAAATGTAGGTATTGTGATATACACTGAGGAGGAGGAGCTACAGTCTCTCATTAGGGTGAATATTAATAACGCTCTAAATGTAGGTATTGTGATATACACTGAGGAGGAGGAGCTACAGTCTCTCATTAGGGTGAATATTAATAACGCTCTAAATGTAGGTATTGTGATATACACTGAGGAGGCGGAGCTACAGTCTCATTATGGTGAATATTAATAACTCTCTAAATGTAGGTATTGTGATATACACTGAGGAGGCGGAGCCACAGTCTCTCATTAGGGTGAATATTAATAACGCTCTAAATGTAGGTATTGTGATATACACTGAGGAGGAGGAGCTACAGTCTCTCATTAGGGTGAATATTAATAACGCTCTAAATGTAGGTATTGTGATATACACTGAGGAGGCGGAGCTACAGTCTCTCATTAGGGTGAATATTAATAACGCTCTAAATGTAGGTACTGTGATATACACTGAGGAGGTGGAGCTACAGTCTCTCATTAGGGTGAATATTAATAACGCTCTAAATGTAGGTATTGTGATATACACTGAGGAGGAGGAGCTACAGTCTCTCATTAGGGTGAATATTAATAACTCTAAATGTAGGTATTGTGATATACACTGAGGAGGCGGAGCTACAGTCTCTCATTAGGGTGAATATTAATAACGCTCTAAATGTAGGTATTGTGATATACACTGAGGAGGAGGAGCTACAGTCTCTCATTAGGGTGAATATTAATAACTCTAAATGTAGGTATTGTGATATACACTGAGGAGGAGGAGCTACAGTCTCTCATTAGGGTGAATATTAATAACTCTAAATGTAGGTATTGTGATATACACTGAGGAGGAGGAGCTACAGTCTCTCATTAGGGTGAATATTAATAACGCTCTAAATGTAGGTATTGTGATATACACTGAGGAGGCGGAGCTACAGTCTCTCATTAGGGTGAATATTAATAACTCTAAATGTAGGTATTGTGATATACACTGAGGAGGAGGAGCTACAGTCTCTCATTAGGGTGAATATTAATAACTCTAAATGTAGGTATTGTGATATACACTGAGGAGGAGAGCTACAGTCTCTCATTAGGGTGAATATTAATAACGCTCTAAATGTAGGTATTGTGATATACACTGAGGAGGAGAGCTACAGTCTCTCATTAGGGTGAATATTAATAACGCTCTAAATGTAGGTATTGTGATATACACTGAGGAGGCGGAGCTACAGTCTCTCATTAGGGTGAATATTAATAACGCTCTAAATGTAGGTATTGTGATATACACTGAGGAGGTGGAGCTACAGTCTCTCATTAGGGTGAATATTAATAACGCTCTAAATGTAGGTATTGTGATATACACTGAGGAGGAGGAGCTGCAGTCTCTCATTAGGGTGAATATTAATAACGCTCTAAATGTAGGTATTGTGATATACACTGAGGAGGCGGAGCTACAGTCTCTCATTAGGGTGAATATTAATAACGCTCTAAATGTAGGTATTGTGATATACACTGAGGAGGAGAGCTACAGTCAGCCAGTGTGTATTGCAACATGATACTGAACACTGCTGATCCAGTATGTATTCCTCAATGCCATTGCACACTGCTGGGCCTACATGAGTGGCTTTAGAGAACAGTCAGTCTGAATTGTTTACATGTTAGCAAATCTAAGATCAGTTAGCCACAGCTAACTAGCATTAGCATAGCATTTTGTTAGCAATAAAGATACGACGTTGTTCCAGACTTGGTTTTTGTTAAACGCCGTCACTGTCAGAAATTAACCCTGAGATTCTCAAGGCTTTTTTCGGGAGCCAAGGAGACGACACAGACACACACACACACACACACACACACAGACATACACACAGAGACACACAGACACACACACACACACACACACACACACAGACATACACACAGAGACACACAGACACACACACACACTCTCTCTGGGGAAGAGGAGCAGGAGGGTGATGGTGAAAGATGGAAATTAAATGTTCACAGATCCACAGTAGGAATGAGGAGCACGTACACACACACACACACACACACACACACACACAGTTGGAATGCAGAAAGACGAGCAGCTTTGTGGTGGCTGCTGGGTGTCAGCAGGATAAATGACAGAGAGAGAGAGAGAGAGAGAGAGAGAGAGAAAAGAGAGGCAGACATAGAGACAGGCAGAGACAGTGTTAGTACCGAGAGAGGCAGAGACAGTGTTAGTACAGAGAGAGGCAGAGACAGGCAGAGACAGTGTTAGTACAGAGAGAGGCAGAGACAGTGTTAGTACAGAGAGAGGCAGAGACAGTGTTAGTACAGAGAGAGGCAGAGACAGGCAGAGACAGTGTTAGTACAGAGGGAGGCAGAGACAGGCAGAGACAGTGTTAGTACAGAGAGAGGCAGAGACAGTGTTAGTACAGAGAGGCAGAGACAGTGTTAGTACCGAGAGAGGCAGAGACAGTGTTAGTACAGAGAGAGGCAGAGACAGGCAGAGACAGTGTTAGTACAGAGAGGCAGAGACAGTGTTAGTACCGAGAGAGGCAGAGACAGTGTTAGTACAGAGAGAGGCAGAGACAGTGTTAGTACAGAGAGAGGCAGAGACAGTGTTAGTACAGAGAGGCAGAGACAGTGTTAGGGCAGAGAGAGGCAGAGACAGTGTTAGGGCAGAGAGAGGCAGAGACAGTGTTAGTACAGAGACAGGCAGAGACAGTGTTAGTACAGAGACAGGCAGAGACAGTGTTAGTACAGAGAGAGGCAGAGACAGGCAGAGACAGTGTTAGTACAGGGAGAGGCAGAGACAGGCAGAGACAGTGTTAGTACAGAGAGAGGCAGAGACAGTGTTAGTACAGAGAGGCAGAGACAGTGTTAGTACAGAGAGGCAGAGACAGTGTTAGTACAGAGAGAGGCAGAGACAGGCAGAGACAGTGTTAGTACAGAGAGAGGCAGAGACAGTGTTAGTACAGAGAGAGGCAGAGACAGTGTTAGTACAGAGAGAGGCAGAGACAGGCAGAGACAGTGTTAGTACAGAGACAGGCAGAGACAGTGTTAGTACAGAGACAGGCAGAGACAGTGTTAGTACAGAGAGGCAGAGACAGTGTTAGTACAGAGAGAGGCAGAGACAGTGTTAGTACAGAGAGAGGCAGAGAGGCAGAGACAGGCAGAGACAGTGTTAGTACAGAGGGAGGCAGAGACAGGCAGAGACAGTGTTAGTACAGAGAGAGGCAGAGACAGTGTTAGTACAGAGAGGCAGAGACAGTGTTAGTACCGAGAGAGGCAGAGACAGTGTTAGTACAGAGAGAGGCAGAGACAGGCAGAGACAGTGTTAGTACAGAGAGGCAGAGACAGTGTTAGTACCGAGAGAGGCAGAGACAGTGTTAGTACAGAGAGGCAGAGACAGTGTTAGTACCGAGAGAGGCAGAGACAGTGTTAGTACCGAGAGAGGCAGAGACAGTGTTAGTACAGAGAGAGGCAGAGACAGGCAGAGACAGTGTTAGTACAGAGTGGCAGAGACAGTGTTAGTACCGAGAGAGGCAGAGACAGTGTTAGTACCGAGAGAGGCAGAGACAGTGTTAGTACCGAGAGAGGCAGAGACAGTGTTAGTACCGAGAGAGGCAGAGACAGGCAGAGACAGTGTTAGTACAGAGAGGCAGAGACAGTGTTAGTACAGAGAGAGGCAGAGAGTGTGTTAGTACAGAGAGAGGCAGAGAGTGTTAGTACCGAGAGAGGCAGAGAGAGGCAGAGTCTCCTGGTCTTGGTCCTGTTTGGGAGTAATGGCTGTAGAGTAAACTGCTGGGGTAGTTAATGTTCGTGGGCGGATCTGTGAGAGCTCCGTGCCCCGCTGAGCTCCTGCTGGCTCTGAGGCAAGTGGAGTCATGTGAGAGATTGGTATCGATCGTTTTGGTCCCGAGCTGAAGGCCATTGATCCTGAAGCTCATATAAACACAGGGCTGCCACCAGAGGCCTTCAGGCAGCAGACAGGACGTGACTGGGAGGAGGTGACTGCAGGTGGTGCTCCGGGGTGAAGAGTGGACACTAGGTGTAAGAGACCCTTACCAAAGCTCAGCACATGGTTTCCTCTCCACTCATACACACAAAGCCCCCAGTGTGGAGAAGATAATGAACGGGACAGTGTGAACAATCAGCAGATAGATAAATACTAAAATACTAAAAACTAATTATTCAGTATCCACTATCGACTATGAATGATTCATAACCAACTACAGATAATTCAGTATCCACTATGAATTATTCAGTATCCACTATGAATGATTCTATATCCACTATGAATTATTCAGTATCTACTATGAATGATTCTATATCCACTATGAATTATTCAGTATCTACTATGAATGATTCTATATCCACTATGAATTATTCAGTAGTCCATATAGATTATTCAGTAACTACTATAAATTATTTAGTATCCACTATGAAGTATTTAGTAACTATTATGAATTATTGAGTATCTACTATGAATTATTCAGTATCTACTATGAATGATTTTATATCCACTATGAATTATTCAGTAGTCCATATAGATTATTCAGTAACTACTATAAATTATTTAGTAACTATTATGAATTATTCAGTATCTGCTGTGAATTACTGTGGACACATGTCCAGGCCTGTGTGCAAACAGTGAGGAGGAGCTTAGAGAGGACGATGACCTGCACCTCTACAGCATCGGTCACTAACCTGACAGAGCTGACAGAGTGTGTGTGTGTGTGTGTGTGTATGTGTGTTTTAAAGGCTGTCAGTGACAACACTTAAACAGTAGATTCTTCAAAAACCTCAGTAGCACTTGAGCGCACTGGATAATCTCACACCAACACACACACCTTCAATTTCACTGTTACACTTCATGGACAAAAGTATTGGGACACCTGCTCATTCACTGTTGAGGAGCATTGCTGTGAGGATTTGATTGCATTTAATAACAAGACCTCATCATCCCCAACTCCCCAACTCATCCCAAAAGTACTGGATGGAGCTCCACCATCCATCATCATTTCAGAGAACACAGCTCTTCCACTGCTCCACAGCTCCTCAATGCTGGGGGGGGGTATATACCCATCTGGTCAATGCCTGGCATTAGGCAGCATAGTGTCAGTGTCCACAAACATTTGGACATATATCTATAAGTAGAAAGTCATTCATTTGGAAATGCCGTATAAATATAGTTGAACTGCGCTACAGGTCTGATATAGCCTGCGTTCTCTCTGTGTGTGTGTGTGTGTGTGTGTGTGTGTGTGTTAGTGAATGTCTGAGCTACTGTCTCTGCAACAGAAGGAACAAAGAGATGAGCAGCAGAGTGAAAAAGGGAGGGAGACAGATCAGTAGAAAGAGGAGGACAAGCAGAGGGAGAGAGGGAGAGAGAGAAAGAGAGAGAGAGAAAGAGGGAGAGAGAGAGAGAGAGAGAAAGAGGGAGAGAGAGAGAGAGAGAGAGAGAGAGAGAGAAAGAGGGAGAGAGAGAGGGAGAAAGAGAGAAAGATAGAGAGAAAAAGAGAGAGAGAGGTAGGGATGGAGGAGTGCTTTAGAGGTTTAACGCAGGTTTGCAGTGACTTGTGAAACAAAGTGATTAGTTATTGATTATAGAAAAGATTAACATCATTCAGACATTCTGACAGACTGTAATACACTACAGGAAGCGTAGGGGGCGCTCTATAATGCTCTATAATGATCATATGATCCACACACTCATTCTGACAGACTGTAATACACTACAGGAAGCGTAGGGGGCGCTCTATAATGCTCTATAATGATCATATGATCCACACGCTCATTCTGACAGACTGTAATACACTACAGGAAGCATAGGGGGCGCTCTATAATGCTCTATAATGATCATATGATCCACACACTCATTCTGACAGATTGTAATACACTACAAGAAGAGTAGGGGGCGCTCTATAATGCTCTATAATGATCATATGATCCATACACTCATTCTGACAGACTGTAATACACTACAGGAAGCGTAGGGGGCGCTCTATAACGCTCTATAATGTTCATATGATCCACACGCTCATTCTGACAGACTGTAATACACTACAGGAAGCGTAGGGGGCGCTCTATAATGCTCTATAATGATCATATGATCCACACGCTCATTCTGACAGACTGTAATACACTACAGGAAGCATAGGGGGCGCTCTATAATGCTCTATAATGATCATATGATCCACACACTCATTCTGACAGATTGTAATACACTACAAGAAGAGTAGGGGGCGCTCTATAATGCTCTATAATGATCATATGATCCATACACTCATTCTGACAGACTGTAATACACTACAGGAAGCGTAGGGGGCGCTCTATAACGCTCTATAATGTTCATATGATCCACACGCTCATTCTGACAGACTGTAATACACTACAGGAAGCGTAGGGGGCGCTCTATAATGCTCTATAATGATCATATGATCCACACACTCATTCTGACAGACTGTAATACACTACAGGAAGCGTAGGGGGCGCTCTATAATGCTCATATGATCCACATGCTTATTCTGACAGACTGTAATACACTACAGGAAGCGTAGGGGGCGCTCTAGAGTGACATTTTAATACCATTTCAGAATCATTTTTCTGCATTTTTGATGTGTTTAATTGGCTGTCCTGTAGTATTTAGCTTATTATAAAAACAAGCGTGTGTGTGTGTGTGTGTGTTCATGGCTCTTCCTGGGCACAGACAAGCCGAGCTTGACGGTTCAACTGGCTTTAAACACAAAGGATCAAACGGGCCGAGCGTTTGGGTGAAGGAGGGGTACAGACTCAGTTTCCCACAGAGAGGATGACTTCATCCTCATACCGTCTCTCTCCTCAGGTCCGTGCTGGATCACTCGCTTTCATCAAAGGGCTCATCATCACAAATCTCATTTTACACATTAATAAAACAACACAATATGACACTGTTAATGTTTAAAAGAATAGCCACACCCATTTCACTTGCTGCAGTGCATCCCCGCCCATTTAACATTCAGCAGTTTAGCCCCACCCATTCAGCCTACAGCGGTTCAGCCCCACCCATTCAGTCTACAGCAGTTCAGCCTACAGCAGTTCAGCCCCACCCATTCAGCCTACAGCAGTTCAGCCCCACCCATTCAGCCCCACCCATTCAGCCTAAGGCAGTTCAGCCCCACACATTCAGCCTACAGCAGTTTAGCTCCACCTATTCCTCTGTCAGTCATGCCAGCCCAAATATAACAGGGTGTTCTACATTTCCCCCTAACCTGCTTTTAGAATAAGGTCACCAGTCAAAACAGAGCTCATTTACATATTTATGTCTGAAAGGCCCAGTCTGTTTAATTATACAGGACAACACAGGCTTAGACATCCAGACCAATAGAATAGAGGCTCTTGGAGGGGGAGGTGGTGACGCCCTCATAAACAGGACCTGCATGTTTCCATCTGTTCCTTCGTTTCTATGTTCAGGTCAGGCTTCCACGGAAACCAGAGCGTTCCTGTAAACGTCATGGAAACGTGCTGCTGTTGACTGTAAATAATCACATGCTGACACTTTTTTTTGCTTGTTTACAGTTTCTGAAGGAACGCCAGCAGCTCCTGCTCCTGCAGTTACGTTCTGCTGCACTGCTCGGGCAGCTTGCGCCGTGGTGCGGCCAAGCACAGATGTGCGGAAACCTCTGGAATGGCATTTCAAACGTAGCTCAGGGAAGACAAAAACAATGAAGCCACAAACTTCACAAGAGTGCAAATGGAGAGAGCAGATGTTTACAACTGTACCACACCTCACACAGATTCACACACTGTCTCACACACACCACAGAGTGTCTCTGCAAACGGAGCTGTTACTAAACCTCTGAGCTCATCACCTCTGAGCTCTTCTGGGCTGCTGCTGAAGATCTGAACCCCACTAGAAAGCAGGGAAGGTCGTAAAAAAAGATTACCCACTATATGGACAAAAGTATTGGGACACACCTATTACCCATTACCACAGGTGTGTAAAATCATGTATGTAATAGGAGACACCGCTGCACCAACAACAAGTCAGCTGGTGAAATCTCCTCCCTCCTAGATCTTCCTCCATCAGCTGTGAGTGGTGTTATTATTGAACAGTGGAAGAGTTTAGGAGGAACAGCTCACAGAGAGCAGCTCAGACACCGAGTGTCTGTCAGACCACGTAAAGTTACAGAGCGGGGTCAGGGCCGAGTGCTGAGCTCAGAGCAGAGTGCAGAAAAGCCTCCAACTGACTCAGTAACTGCAGCAGAGCTCCACACCTGCTGCTGCTGCTGGTAGAGCTTAGAGCAAAGGGGGACCAGCTCCTTATTAATAATGCCTATGGGTTTAGAATGGGACGTCAGAATGTCAGCTCCTGAAGGTGTAAAGTGTAGGTGTCACAATACTTTGGTCCTTATAGCATAGCAAAACACTTCACAGGGAACTGCATTTTCATTCGCAAGCTGTGAAACCCTCCTGCCAAATCATTAGGAACACAAGAGGAGAAGTTGAGAAGGCTAATCAACAGCCGCCCAAAGAGGGACAGATCACTAATTGGCAACAGAGTTTTGAGAGTCCTGAAGGTCACCAGTGAAGGTTATCCCGTCTGTGTGGATCCGACAGAAGCTCTACTGAGGAACAAAAACAGAAATGTTTAAATTGTAGTTATGGGGGGAGGAATGTGTCAACACACAGAGCAGCAGCGCCCCCTGCGGTGTGTGCGGAGTGCCCATGCTAACCACTGTCCACCGTCTCCTACAATGTAAGAGTGTTAGAAACTGGACCTCAAAGAGTCCTGTTTTCTTCTCCATCATGTGCGTCTTTCACCTGTGGGAGGCGGTGGACCAACCCGTCTGATTAACGGACGCCCCACATCACATCTTACAGGATCTGCTGGAACGTCTTGAAGGTGCAAGATACCACAGATACCACCTTCATAGGTTTTGTACAGGGAGCTGTTCTAGTGGCATGTGGAGAAACAGCTGCATAGGCTATTATGCAGGTAGTCCTAATGTTTTGGCTCTGAGGGGGAAATTTGTTCTTCTCACAGTTCTCACCCTTTAGTTTACACCCCTGCCTTAAAGCCCATGGGAAATCCAGGCTATACAATACTATGAACAGTTGCCAGGACCTGGTTGGTGTGGAGTTTTCTCAGAGAGTCCCGACCCGCTAAGCAAACAGCGCTCAGAGGAGGTTGGGAGTGTTTCTCTGGCTGTGATTTAAACGTTTCCTGCTGGGTCGGGCTCCATGGTTACGGGGCCGCTCTCTCTCCGACGCCGACGTCTACGGCCTGTGGCTCTCTGGGAAGGCAGCTTGGCAAACGACAGAAGAGGCGAAGCACAGAAGAGCAGTCATCCCTCCACCTCCTCAGAGAAGGCCTCCACGAGCGCTAATAAAAGATTTATAGCAGCGGGTCTCAATTCCAGTCTCGGGAATTCCTCGCTTTCCTGCTCTAACACACCTGTCTCAGCTCACAGAGGGCCGGATAATTACCTAATGAGTGAAATCAGCGATGGGGCTTGGATGGAGAGTCATTGATTTGTGGTATTTCTGTAAAACATCAGTCATATCAACACATAAACAAGAATATCTCAGCCTCCTCAGCATGGTTTCATGTATGTAAGCTTAAGCTATATGTGCAAATGTTTGCGGACACCCCTTCTAATGAATGCATTCAGCATACTTTAGGTGGCACCCACTGCTGACACAGATGTGCAAATGCACACACACACACACAGTTCGTCTAGTCCCTGTGGAGAAGTACTGTCAACCGGTAGAAAGGACAACCGGTGAACCGGCTTGCAATAGGGTCAGGGAGGCCCAAGGCTCTTTGATGCTCATGGAGGTCCCACCTCACAACTTACACACACAGCTCGTCTAGTCCCCGTAGAGAAATACTGCCAATAGAATAGGATAAACTCTTGATTTAGGAGCCTTGATTTCAGAAGAAATGATGAATGAACAGGTGTCCTAATACTTTTGTCCATTTAGCGAATGTGCGTTAGCCTCTTGAATCAACAATACTAAAGAAGCGGCTTATCTGCTCAACAATTAAGTCATTGTTTTATTGTTTGTTTTTATTTAGTTGTTAAAAAATTCTTTTGCTCTGAACGTTTTCTTTAAAGTCAACATAACGGCCGATGACAAAATTATAAAAAAAAAAAAAACCCAACTGTTGCTTACCCAACTTTCCAACACATTTTTAAAACAATTAAACTCAAGTGTTTAGGGCTGTGTTCACACAGATGTGCTTGGTGACAGTCTAAGCCCAGTGTTTATTAGCAACGTTAGCTTAGCATCCTCACTTCTAAACTAAAGGTCAGATACCGAGCATGTCTTGGCTGATCGAGTGAATCTGGGCTCAGTGATCAATCACGATGATTCGATTTTCCTCCAAACTGCTCCTTTAACCAGCTGCTCAGTTACGTTTCGCCAAACTAGTTTTAAACGGAAAATAATTTTATTTGATGATGATTTTATTTGACCAAACCATTCAGTACTAATATTACATAAGAGTGGCGTCACGTGGAGAGTTTAATAAAGCTCACTGCCAGGAGATGTTTGGGAGACGTCAGGAGCTGGCAGGTGATGACAGGTAGCAGCAGAAGGAGAAACGCTGTAACGAGCAGCCATTAGGATAAAGGGCTTAACGAGCGTTTGTGCTGGAATGAATAAGGACAGTCAGGCTGACTTGACAAAGAGCTCTTTTAAAAGCTTCGCAAAGCCAGTGAGGGATAATAGTTTGGCTGAGAGGAAACCTCTGCTTCTCACCGCACCCCCACCAGCTCCCTCCATCCACGGGCCCTAAGCCTGAGCCAGGCCTTTCAAATGCTAATGTGTTTAGGGGAGTGAGAGAGAGAGAGAGCAAAAGAGTGAGAGAGTTGTGGCTAGACTTAGGGAAGGCCCTGCCCTTCAGTGCCTGCTAATGTTTAGGAGGCCCTATATAGGGACAGAGGCGAGACCAAGTTCCCATAAAGGTCCTATATGGAGGGAAAGGGGATTCATACAATACAGCGAGGGGCAGACTAGTTAGGAATTTAGGAAAATAAATCGGACAAATGTCAAAAAAAGGCCGCCGGTGCACTGATTACTGATACTACTGACACACACTGATCAGCCATAACATTAAAACCATTGATCAAAAGTCCAGTAGTTCTAATGGTTCCTGAGAAGGGACTGGATCTACATATCAGGCAGTGAGTGAACGGTCAGTTCTTGAAGGTGATGAAACAGGAAAAATGGACAAGCACAAGAATCTGAGACACTTTGACAAAAACCAAACTGTAATGTTCTAGATGGACGACTGGGTCAGACCATCTCCAGAACATCAGCAAGCAGGTCTTGTGGGGTGTTCCTTCCTGATATGCAGTGGTCAGTACCTACCAAAAGTGCTCCAAGGAAGGACAACCGGTGAACCAGCAACAGGGTCATGGAGGCCCAAAGACTCACTGATGCTCATGGAGGCCCCGCGCACCTCACAACTTACAGGACTTAAAGGACACCTTTTCAGGGGTCAGAGCTGTCTCGATATCATGAGGAAGACCCATACAATATGTGATAGGTGGTTTTAATGTTATGGCAGATTTGTGATGAATTTGTGATTTGTGAGAATGCGGCTCATGAATAGATTGCAGCATGGAGGCTGCGGTGTACCTGCACTGTCATTTAAAAGGCTAATTCTATGGATGTCTGGACTCTCCATTTGTCCAGCTGTCTGTTTGTCTCATGTGTGGCTGTGCTGAGGGCATCTGAGCCGCAGTGACCATTAGAATCTCATCTGAAGGCAATGACCTTTCCAGAGCCACCAGGAGACCTTTGTAACATAATTACCGGACAGCTTCGAGATTCTACATCAGATAGGGTACGGATTCGCTGCTGTAGCATTTCTTATTAAGATAAGGGTGAAATAAATCAGAGGATGCTTATTGAAGCTTAGGTTACAGCTCTGTTCATATAATCACATTCATTAGAGCGGGAAGGCCAAAATCTGAGCCTGGAGCAGCACTTTAAAGCCATGCTTCGGCCAAAAACAAAGGCCAGGACCGGCTTTTGGCTGGTTACTTGGTTCAGATGGTTCAAGCTTGGCTGTAATGGTGAATTTGGTGGAATAGCTGGTCATTCAGCTTAGCTTTTGACCAGCATTTGTCTATGTTTGGTCATGTTGATCAACCAGTTTGGACTAGCTAATCCATCAAACGCAATGAAAAAAAAAAAAACACCCTTGAGGTAGTTTGGCAATGGAGCTATGAGGCTAATGTAGCTAACATGTAACAGAATCAATTAGCATGGTGCTAACTGCGGGCCTAAACAATCACACTCTCCTCAAAACGAGCGGAGGTTCTCTCATAGATACTGTTGGACTCTGTGGGACTCGCTGTTATCTAGAACATAGCCTGAAGTCTGGCGCATAGCTAAACACAGTGGTAGCATCTGATAGCCAGACTCATGGTCCACTATCCCTGATCCTTGTCCTTGTCAGACAGCCCTTCTAATAGGTGAATGCTCAGCTTCTTTGAGGTACCCCATTGCTGATACAGCTTGTATAACCTGACCAGCAGCCGGGAGAACATGGTCACCTAGGACATGTGCTGGACGGGCCAGCATCGGGCTGTGTGGTTCTCTTGAGTGATGATGAAGTTCCATCCAATATTTTTGGGATGGGTTGAAGTGTCCTAGCTAATCATCCAACATCAGTACCTGACCTCACTGATGCTCTCACTCTTGTAGGGCTGGGTGCAATCAAATCCTCATCACAGCAATGTTCCAACATCTAGTGTTAAGGCCTTCCCAGAAGGGCAGAGGTTGGTCCTGCAGCAGAGGGGGTGGGGGGGCAAACCCCCTGTTAATACCCTTGATTTTGGGCATGATTTGCTGTATGCACCTAAAAAGTGCTTAAAGAGGGTGCACCAAAGAGGGTGTCCATAAATATTGGGACACCAATAGTGTTTATTGGTTGCTTTGTAGCTCCAGTGCAAAAGTAAAGAAGTTAACCTTCAGACACTGAACTTGGCTGTAGAGGGTGCTGCAGATTAGTGAAGCTGATCGGCAGAGAGAGAGAGAGATAGAGAGAGAGAGAGAGTCTTGCAGAAGAGGCTGGTGGAGTGATTGATCTGGTGAGAGCGCCGAGCTGTGTGTCGGGGGAGATATGAGTAATTAAGCAGACTAATCGGGTGTGACTAATGGAGATGAGAGTTAATTCTGGAGCTTTCTTTCTCAGCGAGCACCACGGCTCTGCTGCGTCTACTCTTTTCTGATTGGCTTTTGTCTTTTCCAGTTTCACCTTACAATCAGGCCTGCCTTTATAAAGGGTTATTAATGCTTATTAATTAGGCCATAAGCACCTAACAGACGTCACATCAATAAGCAGTTTTAACACAACTAAGATGCACAACTGTGAGATTTGTCTCAAAGCAACTTATGAGGTTCCTCCACTGTTTTCCAACAGAAGAACTGCCAATAGAAAAGGACTCTCTGGAGCGGGGCTAGAGGAGCATTGAGCTGCAGAGCAGTGGAACTAACTGTGTTCTCTGGAAAGGTGGTGGAGCTCCATCCAGTACTTTTGGGGTTGAGTTGGGGATGTTGGAGATGATGAGGTGGGGGGGTGATTATCATCCAACATCCTGATCTCACTAACACCCTTGTCGCTGCATGCAATCAAATCCTCACAACAATTCTCATCCAAAATCTAGTAGAAAATCTTAGAAAGGACAGTAGACAGTTACTCCAACAAAAGCAGAATCAACTCTTTTAATACCCTTTATTTCTAAAGAAACAATGAATGATCAGGTGTCCCAATACTTTTGTCCATAGTGTACACATTAACTTGCTAATTGTCAAAATTATACAGATAATGACAATGTGTTACACCCCTAATGTTTGTTTGTGTGTGGGTGTGTGTCTATGTGTGTGTGTGTGTGTGTGTGTGTGTGTGTGTGTGTCGTGGAACCTGCCTGGCCAGTTGTGTGTGTATGACTGTAAAACAGGCATCAAACAGCTGTGTTATTAAGCTCTACCCAAACCTGCTCAAACCACAGAGCAGATATACAGGAATGATTCAGCAGCTGAAACAGACCAGCTTCCCCATCTAAACACATCAAAATATCTGCGTCCAAATAAATATGACCAGTGAAAAGAAGCTGCTGTCGAACACTGTCCAATTATTTTTCACCACAGTTTAAATCAGCAGATCTCAGCCCCATCAAACCCAACTAAATTTTATTACCATCACATCACCATCACATCTACAGTACACTCCTGACCGACCCACCATCACATCTACAGTACACTCCTGACCGACCCACCATCGCATCTACAGTACGCTCCTGACCGACCCACCATCGCATCTACAGCACGCTCCTGACCGACCCACCATCGCATCTACAGCACGCTCCTGACCGACCCACCATCGCATCTACAGCACGCTCCTGACCGACCCACCATCGCATCTACAGTACGCTCCTGACCGACCCACCATCGCATCTACAGTACGCTCCTGACCCACCCACCATCGCATCTACAGTACGCTCCTGACTGACCCACCATCGCATCTACAGTACGCTCCAGACCGACCCACCATCGCATCTACAGTACGCTCCTGACCGACCCACCATCGCATCTACAGTACGCTCCTGACCCACCCACCATCACATCTACAGTACACTCCTGACTGACCCACCATCACATCTACAGCACGCTCCTGACTGACCCACCATCGCATCTACAGCACACTTCTGACTGACCCACCATCGCATCTACAGTGCCCTCCTGACCCACCATCGCATCTACAGTACGCTCCTGACCGACCCACCATCGCATCTACAGCACACTTCTGACTGACCCACCATCGCATCTACAGTGCCCTCCTGACCCACCATCGCATCTACAGTACGCTCCTGAATGACCCACCATCACATCTACAGTACGCTCCTGACCGACCCACCATCGCATCTACAGCACACTCCTGACTGACCCATCACCACATCTACAGTACGCTCCTGACCCACCATCACATCTACAGTATGCTCCTGACCCACCATCACATCTACAGCACGCTCCTGACTGACCCACCATCACATCTACAGTACGCTCCTGACCGACCCACCATCGCATCTACAGCACGCTCCTGACTGACCCACCATCACATCTACAGTACGCTCCTGACCGACCCACCATCACATCTACAGTGCCCTCCTGACCCACCATCACATCTACAGTACGCTCCTGACCGACCCACCATCACATCTACAGTACGCTCCTGACCGACCCACCATCGCATCTACAGTACGCTCCTGACCGACCCACCATCGCATCTACAGTACGCTCCTGACCACCATCACATCTACAGTACACCCCTGACCCACCATCACATCTACAGTGCCCTCCTGACCCACCATCACATCTACAGTACGCTCCTGACTGACCCACCATCACATCTACAGTACGCTCCTGACTGACCCACCATCACATCTACAGTACGCTCCTGACCGACCCACCATCACATCTACAGCACGCTCCTGACCGACCCACCATCGCATCTACAGTACGCTCCTGACCACCATCACATCTACAGTACACCCCTGACCCACCATCACATCTTCAGTACACTCCTGACCCACCATCACATCTACAGTACACTCCTGACCCACCATCACATCTACAGTACGCTCCTGACTGACCCACCATCACATCTACAGTACACTCCTGACTGACCCACCATCACATCTACAGTACACTCCTGACCCACCATCACATCTACAGTACACCCCTGACCCACCATCACATCATCACATAGTTACAGTAGCAGGGTGTAAAACTACCTCCATCATGTTTGGAAGCTGTGCTTTCGCCTGGCTAGCTCTCACTGTGAGCTGAAACTGATCTGCTTCATAACAGTGCTCTATTACGCCACCAAGAGGAAACTCAGATAATACAGGAGTGAATTGTGGGACCTCAGCAGTCACACACACTCACCATGAAAACACTGAGTACAGAAACAGCCTTCAGGGGGAATCTGGAGAAACATCCGTCCTGCTGGAGGGAAAATGGGTAGGTGATGTTGCTATGGGAACATGAGAAGATGACCAAAGTGTACCTTGTGCTTTCACTCACTGGCAACCTTATTAGAAACCCTTCTTTTGTGAAGCAGATCAGAATCATCATCTGCATACACACACACACACACACACACATGATATTAATACACCGTCAGCAAACAGCTCAGATTTCATCTTTCTTTTGTTCCTCAAAGGGGGAGAGAGAATACAGAGCAATTCATACCAGATACTTAATTATTTATAGTAGATACTGAATAATTCTAGATACTAAATAATTCATACTAGAAGCTAAATGATTCATATGAAATGGAATCATTCTGAGTATACACTGAATAATTCATAGTGGATACTGAATAATTAAGTAGGTACTGAACAATAGAAAGTGGATACTGATAGATCCATAGTAGGCACTACAGAATTCACAGTGGATACTAAATTATTTATAGCAGATATTGAATAATTCATAGTGGATTACAGGTGCAGTATATAGTAAAAACATCAGAGAGGGCGAGAGCGAGAAAGAGGGCGAGAGAGAGAGAGTGAGAGAGAGAGAGAGAGAGAGAGAGAGAGAGAGAGAGTGTGAGTGAGAGAGTGAGAGACATCAACGGGATATAAATAAGCACTCAGACCGGCGTACACTAACAGTTATTTATTAAGAGATTTTTTTTTCCTTTTATATCATCAAATACTGATAAATAGAGCCTGTTATAAAAAGCTTGAATCACAAAAAATCCACAACTAATACTTTTACAATTTGTACATTACAGATATTTACAGAATTGTCATTTTTGCCCTTCTTTACACAAAAGTTCAAAGAGAAATTAAAACGGTACCATTTAGTTAATACCCTTTTATTTTTTGCTGAAGCAGGTAGCACTGCTGTCTGACTGATGGATCTTCTAGTGCATTTGATTGTGGAAATCCGTAAATTCCCCAACACACACATCATCTCAGAAATCTAACGAGTGCAGGCTCACAAGCCTCCACCTGTGTCTGTGTTTATTAGCATGAATGAAATTCCCCGTTTTCTTTTTCTGATCCCTGAAGAGAGCGTTGGTTGAGGCGTTGAGAGTGGGTTAAGGCATGTTAAAGATATTCTGCATTAACTAATATTACAATCATTAGTAACATTATTGGAAAGAAACCTACATATGGGCTTCATTACATTTATAAACAGCTTATGTCAGCATTAATAAGAATGACATGCAACATATGCCAAATTCACACTGTACTATTAAACTAAACCTGCAGACATCTGCTGTGTTTATATCACTGTTATGAAGCATCATAAAGTGATATTCCTTGTGTTGAGACTGTTTTTTCTTTTTATATTTAAATATCACTTAAATTATTATTAAGCATTTTTAACAGAGAAATTTTACTATATATACTTTCACTACTCATCAGAACTGTATAACCCTGATGTTCCTCACATTACACATTACCTTCATCACAGTTACTGAATAATTCAAGGCTTCTTAATGCTAATCTAAAATTAAAAATAAAAAATAATCAAATAATCGTATTAAATACCTACGACACTGAGGATGTTTCACCCACCAAGAGATCAGCTTTTACTGTCTACTAGTAAAGTGCACTCGCACTGTATTGACTTAATGGCCTTTAAACTAAACCGGAAGACATCTGTAACATTTATAGCACTGCTATGAAGCATTATACAGTGTGAATAATCCTCTATAACAATGGTATGAATCATTTATGCCATGTTATGGCACTTTTAAGGCAGAGGCTTACTTTCAAACACCATGTTTCAATTCTATGACGGATTCTGAGGCCCTCACTCTGAAGTCTGATTAAGGGTAAACACAATTTTCCAGTATGAATTTACTTGATTCATAAGAGCTTTATCAATACAACCAATGTCTCCTTTCAGCTGAAGGTGCCTCGTGTCAATGCAATGTTATTTACCTCATGAAAAACCTTCATATCACCTTACGAATGCTGACATAAGCTGTTCGTAAATGTTATTCAGTGCTTATGAACGTGTTATAAAGTTCCTACGTAGACGCCCTTCAAATAAAGGCACTCTAAGGCGTTCTCTATACGTCTCCGTTCCTCCAGAAACATAAGGCACCCGGTTTGTATTGACAAGAACAGATCAACATTACTGAACAGAAATGAACCTGCACTGGTTTGCAGAAGGATTAATAAAAACAGCCAGAGCGCCCCCTGGTGGTCAAGGCAGTTTAGCACCACACTGCGGTTTTACTGTGAAGAACGTTATATGGCAAGAAACTTAAACGTTACACAAGTGGTGTCTACTGATCATCAAAGCTATGACACATTCATTAGTGCCGTCCAATAGGAAGGCAGAAGAGAACTGGATCGTCTTTCCATACGTTTTTTTTCCCCCCATTTAAAACTTTCATGTATGTCATTCTCGCTGTTTCTGACAGCCTAAATTGTTTCCCAGAGTAACAGAAATGCCTGGCCTGCAGGCGAGGACTCCTTTACTGGACCCAGATCTGGCCAAAATAACAGAAACACACATACGCATATATACTGGCGTATTTTCATATGCCAATCAAAGCCGGGCAGACTTCGTCTACACTGCAGAAGAACATTAGTAGGAGGTGAAATCATCTTACATCTGGTTGAAATTCTGATATCTCTCATTTCCAGACTGTGGTGAGCATATTAAACTTTTATTGAACTTTTATTTCTAAGCAGTTTTAATGTAGAAAAATGATCAAATAAGACAACGTCATTAGATACTTTCTTAAAAAGGTTCAAATAAGTTAAAGAATATTTTTTATATTCTTGTAATAATCTCAAAATGAGGACTATGAACTGGGTCTACTAGACTGAAGATGATTCACCCACTACTAATAAATCAGTTTTTGCAGTTTAGCTCTCAGCTAATCGATGATTATCCATCATTAACCTGATAAACATGCTTCCTTTAGCTGGATTATTAAATATATAAATCATTTGATTTACAAAAACACCCCCGTCACAGCTACTGTGTTCGCTTACACACAGCTTGGTTTGTGTTTGGTTGGAAAAGAAAGGCTAAAAATGAAAATATGAACATTCAGAAGGTCCATGAATCTCATGGTTCCTGCTCCGAACATCTGAACAGGTTTCGTTTTGGAGCAGACTGATTGTCTCTCTGATTAAAGCCGGATATTTTACCCCATTTTTAAACAGAATGTGCCTCATAAAGTGCTAAAATAGATTCCATAATTCCATAAAGGACTGTAATATTACACACACACACACACACACACACACACACACTCACTCACTTACTCACTGATGTTATAAACCTGCTGTCGTCTGTTCAGTGTAATTCCTCGTCCTACTGTTCAGTCACTTTGATTAAAAAAAGGGAGATGAATTAAATGAAATAAAAAACCACCCCGTCACACCGGTTCATTACTCTTTCATTCATTAAAACTGAAGTGTGTGTTCACTCACACTCCTCTCTCTCCTTCCCTATGTACAGTAGATCAAATCTCCTCCACCCTGGATCACCACTCCGCTGCTCTGCGGTTACATAAGAGGGGTGTAAATTGGCTGTCAAAAGTTTGGGGACACTGTGCCTTCTTCTGTAATGTCGGAAGTCTATTCGGAGTTACCATAGAGAAGATATGTGCTACTTTACGGGTGTATGCAAAAGTGTGTGCACTCCAGAGACAGTTCATGCTTAAATAAGTGTCGATAAGTGCCTACAGCAACACGTCTGCACATTGAAATACACAAGTACTGTTTACTTACTGAATTTAGTGGATTGGGAAACAATAAAACATTAAACTTGACGTGTGCAAAAAATACGGCACATTTACGTAATTTTTTTTTTGTTAAATTTAGTAAATAAGCAGAAATTGTGTCCAAAATGTGCAGTAAACGTCCTTTAAGTTTTAATGTTTCCTGGAGAAAACGACCAGGTCGCTTAGAAAAACCACTAATATTAGGACAAACACAAAGAACCGCAACGATAAAGGTTTGAGAGTGTGTGTAATCATGCCGTCAAATCTGTCCTGGAGGAAGACCAGTATAAAGCCTCTGTTTTTTTTTAGGCTTCTAAATTTAAACCCAAGCTCGAGCTTAAATTAATATTAACACTAAAACCTGAACAGCTTTCTATTGATATGCCAAATTATGGCAAATCAGTGCTAAACAAATATGCTCATCTGTATTAGAAAAAAGTGTGAAAAGCGTGGTGTCCCCAAACTTTTGACACGCAGCCAATACCTGCTGTAAGGACAGTTATAGAAAGGTCTTAGGAGGACAGTGTGGAAACAAGACAAGAGATAGGTCCAGAAAGTCTTAGTCCACTGCAGGTGGTGGCTGGAATTTACTGACTTAAAAAAACGTGTTAAAAAAAAACAAAAAACAAAAAAAAACAGAAAACGTAGCATTGGCATTGGTCAAGCTTCCTTCAGTGAAAAGCAGAGCGCCCCTAGAGGCCTGGAAGAATCCTCTGAATCTGGCAGACGTCCCCTGCTGTTGCAGATCTCTGTTTTTGCTCTCTTTAATGAATAAAACATAAAGGGGTGAAAAAAAAAAGCTTCCAAAAAAAGTGCCCATGGTGTTCCGACATACCAACACCAACCTTGTAACCTTCCCAAAGATGAGCTACAAGTCACACGTTAAAATTCACCACGAGTGAGTGCTGACGTGGGTGTGGGTAAGTGTGAAAACGAGAAAGAGAGAAAATTATAGAGCCCTTGCAGGTTTTTGCACAAAGAAGGAAAGTTTTGTTGGGTTTTGACCACACTGTCCACGCTGTGTCTGACCAACCCCATTTGATCAACACCGAAACTGTGGACTGGGGAAGGTGGAGAACACAGAGTGAGTTCAGCAGAAAAAAACTGTTGAAGATCCCGACTCTGCCGAACCCTGGGCTTCTGCAAACACAGAACCAAAATATATAAATAATATATTTATATATTAATCACATAACTGTTATATACACACATCTACATTACACTGACAAAAGTATTGGGACGCCTACACATTATACCTACAGGAGCTCTTCTGACACCCCATTCTAAACCCATAGTCATTATTAATATGGAGCTGGTCCCCCTTTGCTCTAAGCTCTACCAGCAGCAGCAGCAGGTCTGGAGCTCTGCTGCAGTTACTGAGTCAGTTGGAGGCTTTTCTGCACTCTGCTCTGAGCTCAGCACTCGGCCCTGACCCCGCTCTGTAACTTTACGTGGTCTGACAGACACTCGGTGGCTGAGCTGCTCTCTGTGAGCTGTTCCTCCTAAACTCTTCCACTGTTCAATAATAACACCACTCACAGCTGATGGAGGAAGATCTAGGAGGGAGGAAATTTCACCAGCTGACTTGTTGTTGTTGGTGCAGCGGTGTCTCCTATTACATACAGAACCACGCTGGAGTTCAGTGAGCTCTTCAGAACCTCCTGTTCTTTCACGAATGTGTGTAAGGAAGGCAGACTGCAGGACTAGAGGCTTGATTTTGTACACTTGTTGCAATAGGGGGCCCAATACTTTTGTCTTTCGATCGATCTATACATGTATCCATATTGAAGATTGCAGTGCTATATAAAAACTGTACTATATTAGAGTACAGAAAGTATGAAGGTGTGTGTGTGTGTGTGTGAGTGTGTGTACCTGTTGGCTGATTTTGCTGCCCTTTGCCTTTCTTCTTCTTCTTCTCCTTTTTCTCTTTGGGCTTGGCGAGCTGCAGCAAGCGGGAGGGCATCTGGCTTGGTGGCTCTGCTGCGGCGCCGCCCTTCTGGCCAGATCCAGAGGAGAACAGGTTCAGGTTCTTGCTCTTGCGCTTGGAGTCGAAGCGATTCAGCAGGTCGTGGGTGGAAGGGGAGGAGGACAGCTCCACGCATTCCGCTGGGTCTGTGGAGCTCTGGAGCTTCAGAGAGTCCTCGGAGGCGGTGGAGGAAGTGCGCTGCCTCGGCTGGAGCTGTTCCTGCAGGAGGAGGAGGAGGAGGAGGAGAAAGAAGATGGTCAATGTCGTAAAACATCACTAGAGCATTGCTGATTCTGGGCTCGTTTGGGGGAGGGGCTAATAATCATAAACTATTTGTCCGTTTAACACAGTGAAGTAGTAGTAGGGGGTTTTTAGCCATGCAGGCGATATGCTGAAGTGGTCACATGACAAAATTAACCAATCACGCAACCCGACATGCAGCACTGGGAGCAGATCGCACCGGAAGCACCCTTAGACATGCTTGGTGTCTGAAGAAGGCTAATGTAGTTTAAAAAAGTAATGGAAGATTATGTACACCAATCAGCATGGAGCCAACTGCATGTCTGAAACATCACATACTCTCCTTAAAGTGTGTGGAGGTGTTCTGCAGGCGCTCTATCTCTAATAGACTTAATTACGTGGTTTCTGACACTACGATTCACCGTTATCTAGAACAGTGACTTTAGTACAGACACCAGTTTAGGGATCTGATACATGATCTGCTCCACAGGAGGCTTAATAAACACAATTAAAGTAGTTTATTTTGGCTCGAGGGGTTCTATTCACTCAGAGGTTTGGGTTAGATTAAGGATTAAGGTCAGAGGATAAAATATGAGTAGGTTCGAACAATTGCACAAATGACTGCACTAATCTGCAAGCTACTGTTTTTTTGTTCATCATTATATAACAGTATAATCGTTACATCACACTTTCAGGACAGAAAAAGGTACTGATGATCAGTTAGGACCTGTGTGGAGAAATACGCCGCGTTCCTACAGATAACTAGTGGGTTTCACATTGTCCTACTGCTGGCTTTTGCAGAATCTCTCCTGGAGACTAAAATACATACGTCCAAAATGTTTGTGGACGCCCCTTCTAATGAATGCATTCAGCTACTTTAAGTTGCACCTATTGCTGATATGGATGTGCAAATGCACACACACAGCTTGTCTAGTCCCTGTAGAGAAGAAGTACTGCCAATAGAATAGGACTCTCTGGAGCAGATCAACATCATGAACCTGTTGGCTCCATGCTGCCTAATGCCAGGCGAGGGCTAGAGGGGTATAAAGCCCCCCAGCATTGAGGAGCTGTGGAGCAGTGGAAGAACTGTGTTCTCTGGAATGATGATGGTGGAGCTCCATCCAGTACTTTTGGGAGGAGTTGGGGAGTTAAGGATGATGAGGTGGGGTGGTGATCATCATCCAATATCCTGACCTCACTAAAGCTCTTGTTGAATGCAATCAAATCCTCACAGCAATGCTCCTCCAAAATCTAATAGAAAGCTTTCCTCCCTGGACAGTAGAGACAGTTACTCCAACATAAGCAATTCTTTAATAGCGTTGATTTCACCAGGAATGATGAATGAGCAGGCGTCCCAATACTTTTGTCCATATAGTGTGTGTATCTTTTTAGGCCTGATCTACCTCCGATCCTTTGTTTGTACCTCTGTGTTTTAGAGCAGTGCAATGATTATGACAGCAACAAAAGGGTTTCACAGCCATTAAAGGCATCAATAACATAGAATGTAGGTCATAATTAAACTGGGGGGACTCAAACTGGGAGCCCCCATCAGGTATCAGCGGGAGGTGCTGACCTCAGCGTTCTGCTGTAGCTGCTCCCTCTCTCTCTCCAGCCTCCGCTGGCTGTCTCTCAGCCTGACCAGGTCTCTCTGGTACTCTTCCTTTTTGTTCTGCAGTTCGTTTTTCTCCTTGTCCAGCTCCCCGCGCCTCCTCGCGTTCTCCTCCTCCATAGCGAGTAAGTGTTCCTCTCTCTGCTGCACCTCCTTCTCCCGCTGCTCCCACTCTTTCTCCCTGCGCCTCCTCTCCTCCGCCTCCTGCCTCAGTCGCTCCGCACTCCGCTGCTTCTCCTGCTCGATCAGAGACGCTGGCCGCGAGGAAGAGGAGGATGAGGAAGACGAGGAGGAGACGGAAGGGTGTCGGGAGGAGGCAGAGGGGCGTTCTGTGAGGGCCTGCCGCTGGTCCTCGATGAAGGTGTCCTGCTGAACAACCACAGCCTGAGAGAGAGAGACAGAGAGAGAGAGAGAGAGAGAGACAGAGACACACAGAGAGAGAGAGAGAGAGAGAGAGAGAGAGAGAGAGAGAGACAGAGAGACACAGAGAGAGAGAGAGAGAGAGAGAGAGAGAGAGAGAGAGACAGAGAGAGAGAGAGAGAGAAAGAGAGAGAGAGAGAGAGAGAGAGAGAATTGAAATGAGAAATTAATAGACACACTGGCCACTTTATTAGAAACACCATATTACCCTGTGCTTCTATTCACTGGCCACTTTATTAGAAACACCTACTTGGTGCTTTTACTCACTGGCCACTTTATTAGAAACCCCTATCTTGTGCTTTCACTGACCGGCCACTATATTAGAAACTGCTACCTAGTACCTCCACACTGGCCACTTTATTAGAAACACCCTAATACCTTGTGCTTCCACTCACTGGCCACTTTATTAGAAACCTATTGTCAGTTATAGACTGGAGCAGCTGCTGGAGCTTATCAGCCTCACATGGGTCAGATGATTATGTCCAGATGACTGTAACTCATATCAGGGTGTAATGGTGGACATACCGTATATAATCAGTAACTTATCACTGTATATTAAGTTATTTAATTTCATAAAAGTGTGTATTCATGTAATGCGTATCAGTGAAGAGAGGCTTCTAAAACCTGCAGCCTGACTCTCTGCCTGGAGACAGCACACAAGACCAACCCCCCAAACCCAGCGCGAGAGGGGGAGGGAGAGAGGTAGGGGCAGTGTACGTGTGACTCACCTGTAACGTGTTCAGAAGGTCGTGAAGACGAGTGACACTCTGGAGTACCTGCTGAGTGAGAGAGAGACAGAGAGCGAGAGAGCGAGAGCGAGAGAGATCAAACATGCATACGAGATCAAAAGCTCTTTCATATGTAATTTCATTTCATTTGAGTAAACAGATGATAGTGGTGCTGTTAGACACAACAATAATAATTCACCTTTAATCTTATCTGAGAGTGTCTCTCTCGCTCTCACACACACAGACACACACACACAGACACACACACACAGACACACACACACACACAAAAATTCAAAGCTTCCATTTACCTCACTGTTCCTCTTGAGCAGGAGCAGTAGGTTTGCGTTGCCCCCCTGTGGAAGAGACAAGCAATTACACTCAAACAAAACTATTATTGTAAACATCTCCAACCTCTGCTGGAAACACTGCAGTTCAGAGATCATCATCAGCACCTCACCTAAATTTGACCTACTGCACACCCCCATTCGACAGGAAGTGGTTTATTTTAATGTTCTAGGTTTACAGGAATGCTGTTCTACAACCACAACCATATATCCACACACAGCTGTAGCAGAAACACCAGTAATTAAGTACAGTTACAATAAACTACACCACAAACTACAGAAACTATACAATCTACTAAACTACAAAATAGACTCTGAACATACAAAACTGTACACGTCACTTTACTTTTGCACATCCTTTTAATGAAGGAGTACTTTCATCTTAATTTCATTATTTATTAATTATAGTAAAAGTGTATAATGTGTATCAGAGTCCTACCTCTGTTCCTATAGTGTGTTAAGTGTGATAAGCTGCTGGATGCTGATTTCCTTTGGGATCAATAAGTATCTATACTACACACCACTACACACTCAGATACCAGCTACACTACACACATGAACACACTTCATTTAATTAACAGTAGTAGTTTATATTACTGTGATACACTCTTAATCTGAAATTCCTCACAAATAAATGTGACCTCTTACACATACACACACACACACACACACACACACACACACACACACACACCTTCTTTAGCACACTGTCTGACTCAGTTCTCCGCAGGTCCACTGACTCATCTGCTTCCTCTCTCTCTCCGTCTGAAGATCAAAGACAGATTAAACACACACCTCATATTTATATAACACTACAACATGTCTAATGTCTTCAGCACACACATACACACACAAAACACACATCTACACCCTCAATTACACACACACACACACACACACATACACACATCTACACCCTCTCTTACATACACACACACACACAAACAAACCTTTGGTCTTGGAGCTGTTCATCTGATGGCTGTCGAAGCCCCCAAACGTTTCTGCTCTGCGCGGTAAACTGACTGAGCTCGTACACACACTCTCCTGTGCTGCACACACCTGCTGCCCCACTGCTCCACACACACTGCCGCTCACCAGCTCCTGCAGCTTCTCCACTGAACACACACACACACACACACACGACAAAACAGAAATACATTAGTAGCTATATATAACAGTACTGTGTATAGTGTTCAGAAAGATACATATGTGTGTGTCTACATATTTTACATATAGGCATATATATGTGTATATATGTGTATATATATGTGTGTGTGTGTGTGTGTGTGTATAGTGTATAGACATATAGAACACACACATACACAGACACACGCAGACATAGTTACACAGACACACACCTTCCTTCAGAGCATCATTGATGACTGGCTCTCCTTTAGTGACCTCATCAGAGGTGGCCCTGAACATCATCCTGCTGCGCAGTGTGGCCTCCTCGGCAGGGCCGCACTCACACAGCTCCCGAAACAACCGCATCTTATCCTCCAACAAACTTACGATCTGCTCGTCCCTCTTCTGCAGCTGATCTGAGAACAACGTGACAGAGGGCACACTCACCAACACTGAACACACCCTCAATACACAGACTCACAGACATACAGAACACTACTGTATCTCAGTTTTACAATTAGTATTAAAAATATATAATATTAATAATATTTCTCACTAGATTAGATTTTAATAAATGATACTCACTCCACAACAACTACTACTATTAATAACAATAATAACCGAGCAGGTGTCTTTCTATATACGTGACTATAGCTTATTGTAAATTAAAGAGACTAACTACCTCTCATCTCTTTGGCTTTAACCTCTTGGAGTCTCTTGTCTTCCTCGTTTTCACTCGGGATTCCTTCATCATCCTCCTTCTCTCTGCAGGAACATCAGAGAACAACAGAACATCCACTTTTTAAACTTACTGCTTGCTCTGACCAGCAATATACTAATGACAGGTTCTTTTTTTTATAGTCAATGAAACTGTACTATAGTGAAAGTATGGTACTGTATCCCAATCTAACTCAATTAAAGAGCTGAAACTGTACTATAGTGAAAGTATGGTACTGTATCCCAATCTAACTCAATTAAAGAGCAGAAACTGTACTATAGTGAAAGTATGGTACTGTATCCCAATCTAACTCAATTAAAGAGCTGAAACTGTACTATAGTGAAAGTATGGTACTGTATCCCAATCTAACTCAATTAAAGAGCAGAAACTGTACTATAGTGAAAGTATGGTACTGTATCCCAATCTAACTCAATTAAAGAGCTGAAACTGTACTATAGTGAAAGTATGGTACTGTATCCCAATCTAACTCAATTAAAGAGCAGAAACTGTACTATAGTGAAAGTATGGTACTGTATCCCAATCTAACTCAATTAAAGAGCTGAAACTGTACTATAGTGAAAGTATGGTACTGTGTCCCAATCTAACTCAATTAAAGAGCTGAAACTGTACTATAGTGAAAGTATGGTACTGTATCTCAATCTAACTCAATTAAAGAGCTGAAACTGTACTATAGTGAAAGTATGGTACTGTATCTCAATCTAACTCAATTAAAGAGCTGAAACTGTACTATAGTGAAAGTATGGTACTGTATCTCAATCTAACTCAATTAAAGAGCAGAAACGATGAACAGAATGTGTAACAGTTTGCTGAAGGTCTAATCTACAGTATCTATTAGTAAGTGTTTTCTATTCCTATCTTTTATAACACAGCTCATCAGCTTCCCCCAGTGCTGAATTAATAGAAATGCCTGAAGTGAGATCATCAATCTCTAAAAACCGCCAAGCCTGTATTGCCTTCTCGGCTCTTGAATTCGCTCCTTGCCAAATTAATCTTGCTGGGCCTGGTCTGAGCCTAGTTTTGCATCACTCACATGGACTGCATGGTGTTCTGGATGATCTGGATCCAGGTGTTCCTCTCTACTTTGGAGCTGGCATGAACCTCCACCATCTCCGGCTTCTCCATCCCTGCAGTGATGAGGAACAGGCCGCGCTCTTCATTAGCCACTTCCCTCATGATCAGCTTCCGCAGAGAGATCACTGTGGAGCGCTGGTCCTGCACAGAAATAGACAGCACAGTTGTGGGACACCAGGCATGTGATTGTACAGGTAAAGGTGCATGTATCTGTCACTGCACTCTGTACAGCGAAATGTGTCCTCCGCATTTGACCCATCTGTGGTCACACACACACACACCCACCCAGAGTGGTGGGCAGCCAACTCCAGCTTCCGAGGAGCAGAAAGCGTGAAGGGCCTTGCTCAAGGGCCCAACAGTGGCAGCTTGCCGAGCCCGGGTATCAAACCCACAACCCTGTTATCGATAGCCCGGATCTCGAACATCTACCACTGCCCCTGCCCAGGCAAGGTATACTTCATGTTCATCAGGGGATCGGCCTTTTTAGGTTATACTTAAAAATCATCTGATCTCTACTGGTCCAAAAGTGTTTGATTTCTGGACGGTTACAGCTGACCTTAGGCTTTATTCCTAACCTGGCAACCATTTCTTAGCCACTACATTTCTTCTGATGTGTCAATGTGTGTATTATAGTACACTGCAGTTTGTGCCTCATTCCTGAGCACCCTTAGTTTAGTAGTCAGTGCTTTTGAACGCAGCTTAAAGTTTCCTGGAACGCAGGATGAAAGAGCTTCACAGATTTACATGTTTAGTGTGTAATGACTTGCTGAATAAACAAAACTGCAGGCAAACGCTGAAACCTGGCTGGATTTGCTTTGTGATCACAAAATGACAAATTAGACAAAAACTGTCTCTAATATTCACGTGTGCTACTGCTTTCCTCGAGAGAAACCTGACTGTGGTCTAATAAAGAATATTTTCACTGTTTAAACACAGTTTCTGATGAACAGGGTGTGACAAGTCATGTTACTTCTCCATCATACTGGGCAGATCTCAGCCCAGTACTGGCAGTGAACGTACCAATGAGGCAAAAACGTATTTCTGGTCTTTCTCCTGCAGGAACACGAACACGTCGGACAGCAGCAGAGCCTGCACATCTGCAGAAACACACAAAACAGCAGCATGTTCAGACCCACCCACTCAAAACACCACAACTCAACTGAAAACAAATATCCACCTACCTGAAAGACCCAAACCCAGATACCTGAAAAACTATAACCCCTCAAAAAACCCATACTTACCCCAAACACCATACCCACCCAACCGACAATATTTACCAACCCAACTTACCATAGCATCCACTTAACCAACCACCCACCCAATCGGACCCAGCTACCCGCCCAACCGGACCCAGCTACCCACCCAACCAGACCCAGTTAAACGCCAAACCAGACCCAGCTATGCACCCAACCAGACCCAGCTACGCACCCAATCATATCCACCCACCCAACCAAACATCCAACCACCTAATCAACCATACCAACCACTCATCCATTCATCCATACTTTTCCCAATTAACGCTCAGTGCACCAAGAACCACGCAGCACCCCATCTGTCCCACCTTTCAATCGTCCGGCTGTGTTCTTCAGCTGCAGTGGCCCATCATGTACAAGTCTCCGCCCCCTGATGAGGTCCTCTCTGGCGAACATCTGGCCGCTCTTCATCCTCATGATGGATTTGCTGTCCGTACGGCTGTGAATCTCCTTTAGCCTCCGTCTCTTCTCGTACTCACTCACCTTCAAATCCACAGCTGCGATCACCTCCTTCACCTGCTGCAGAGCTTCAGCCGTGTTCACCTGCTCCTCCTCCGGATCTGAGGGGTTGGCAATCCATTTAGTTAGACTGCAGACAGACACTGACTGGGAAGTCTTTCTCAGAGTTCTAGAGTGACTAAAGGGTTCTGGACGCAGGCTGTGCGCAAAAATAATTCTAAATTATAGACACTGCATGGACAAAAGTATCGGGACACCTGCTCATTTACTATTTCTTCTGAAATCAAGAGCACTAGAAAGAGTTTCTCCTGCTTTTTTAGGAGTAACTGTCTCTACTGTCCAGAAAAGAAGACGTTCTACTAGATTTTGGAGGAGGAGCATTGCTGTGAGGCTTTGATTGCATTCAGCGACAACAGCCTTAATGAGGTCAGGATTTTGAATGATGATCACCACCCCACCTCATCATCCCCAATTTATCCCTAAAGTACTGGATGGAGCTCCACCATCATTCTAGAGAACACAGTTCTTCCACTGCTCCACAGCTCCTCAATGCTGGGGGTCTTTAATGGTGCCAATAGGTTCATGATGTTGATCTGCTCCAGAGTACTATTCTATTGGCAGTACTTCTCTACAGAGACTAGACAAGGTATGGCAACGCAATGGGTGCAACTTAAAGTAGCTGAATGTATTCATTAGAAGGGGTGTCCACAAATATTTGGACATGTAGTGAATTAGAGTGATGGTGAGGTTGGAGGTTTGCACCTTTGGTGTGCTGGAGGATCCTCTGCAGTAACACTGGGTATTTGGTGATGCGCTGGGTCACTAACAGGATACACTCGGGAATACTCAGCCTCCGGACGATGCTACTGCTCATCGTTTTCTGGAAGACGCACACAACCTTTATTATTCTCTGAATTTGATGGAGATTTTTTGGACTTTCTGTTTGGTGGTGGCGACGGCAGTGGGTGTTACCTTGATGAAGGCCTGAAAGCGCTTGTCTTTGGCGTGTAGCTCCTTGTACAGGTTCACAGCCTCGTTGTGGCGGCTGCAGAACTTTCCATACACTTTTGTCATCCTCTCTGCATTAGAACCCGTGACCTGGAACCCAAAAACCCAAGATCACTATCGGAGTAAAAACACAAAGTAGGACGTTCCTGTCGGAACATGTCCCAGATCAGCAGTGTTCTCCGTGTGTTTAGAGCACAGCCCACCTGCTCCAGCAGCACGTCTCCGACCCTGCGGATAATATACCCCCCCTCCGCCTCCCTCTTGGCTTGCTCCGCCCTCTTCCTCTCCAGCAGGTGTGTGAAGAAGAGCGTGTGCACGTCCAGGAGCTCCTCCAACACAGGGAACATCTTCTCCAGCGCCTGTGGCTCCAGCTGCACCTCCTTCTGCAGACCTTTATTGTAAACATCAGCCATGATGCGCAGGGTCCGCACGTGGTGCATCTCCGTCTGGATCAACTCTGGAAGAGAAGAGATGGATGTATAGATTCTGGCTGGGGCCCGTGCCTCTCGTTTCGTTCTAGGAAAGCTTTCAGGTTCTCTTTCTCACCGTAGATGACGTCCTGCCTCTTGACCACGTCCTTCTTCAGCTGTTTTAGATACTTCTTGTCAACAGTTACACTCCAGGAATCGGCCTCCAAATCTTTCGCGTCTGCTTCAAAATCTCCCATCAGCTGACCATCCATCAGTTCTGCACCTGCAGGGGGCAGAGTGGAGCTGTGGTCAGAGATTACTGGTGCCTGGACACTTTATCAGAAACTGATCAGTGATTACTGGGGCTGATCAACTGTGCAGCAACAGACTGAACTCCAGTTGAGCTCTGTAACTAAACACCTGTATAGTGGAGCTACAAGGCAGTAGGGGTTTCTAATAAAGTGGCCAGTAAGTACCAGCATAATGTAGGTGTTTCTAATAAAGTGGCCAGTAAGTACCAGCATAATGTAGGTGTTTCTAATAAAGTGGCCAGTAAGTTCCAGCATAATGTAGGTGTTTCTAATAAAGTGGCCAGTAAGTTCCAGCATAATGTAGGTGTTTCTAATAAAGTGGCCTGTGAGTGGAGGCACAAGGCAGTAGGTGTTTCTAAAAAAGTGGCCAGTGAGTGGAGGCACAAAGCAGTAAGTGTTTCTAATAAAGTGGCCAGTGAGTGAAAGCACAAGGCAGTAGGGGTTTCTAATAAAGTGGCCAATGAGTGGAAGCACAAGGCAGTAGGGGTTCCTAATAAAGTGGCCAGTGAGTGAAAGCACAAGGCAGTAGGGGTTTCTAATAAAGTGGCCAATGAGTGGAAGCACAAGGCAGTAGGTGTTTCTAAAAAAGTGGCCAGGGAGTGGCGGCACAAAGCAGTAGGTGTTTCTAATAAAGTGGCCAGTGAGTGAAAGCACAAGGCAGTAGGGGTTTCTAATAAAGTGGCCAGTAAGTACCAGCATAATGTAGGTGTTTCTAATAAAGTGGCCAATGAGTGGAAGCACAAGGCAGTAGGTGTTTCTAATAAAGTGGCCAGTGAGTGGAAGCACAAAGTAGTAGGTGTTTCTAATAATGTGGCCAGTGAGTGGAGGCACAAGGCAGTAGGTGTTTCTAATAATGTGGCCAGTGAGTGGAGGCACAAAGCAGTAGGTGTTTCTAATAAAGTGGCCAGTGAGCGTACATGTGCATTAGCCACATTTTTATCAGGCCTTAAACCTGTTTTTAAATCAATAAAGATTTTCACAGGGTGGAAACCACCGAGATTCACAACGCTGTGACCCCTCATGACCAACTAGGAGGGACAAAGTCATGGAGTCCCTCATAAAATAAGTAAAAACACCATAAAAAACTCTGCGTGTGGACATTGCCCCGCATCAGAACAGCCCCCCCCCCACCCCCACCCCCCACCCAGCAGCTGCTTTCACTACAAAACACCACAGTTCCACCTGAAGAGTTTGAGAGTAATGCGGTCAGTGAGTCCTGTCCTGTGCCAAACTGCTCTCAGATCAGCATCAACTCCTCCATATTTCACCATCATTATAAAAGCCAGCTGACCTTCATCAGTGAGCGACTCTGTGGACTCGTTGACTTTGCAGACTTTGTGCAGGGAGTCCGTGGACTGAGAAAGAAACTTCAGACCCTTGAGAGGAGCATCATCCATTTGCCTGGAAGGACAAAGAACTTCTGTAAGGAACCCTCGGTCAGTTAGGGTCAGTTCATGCTGTTCTACTGGACTAATCACTGACAGTACATTTGAGTGACCTGCCAAAGCTTCAAAGTTGAAAATATTAAAGAACAGTAAAACATTAAGAAACAGCAGAGTCTGTAAACTAAGGACCAAAAAAAGGTTCTTCAAGGGCTCCCTGTAGAACCGTAAACACTCAAATGGTTCTTCTGCATGGTCTAAAGAACTGTATAATACAGTATGATATACTGCATTAGCATATACCCTGCAATGTTGCTGATGGAGATGCTCTTGGACAGCGGGCTGCTGTTGAAGGCCATGATGCCGGGACTTTTCCGCGACGGGGGGGCGGGAGGAGGAGGCATTTGGTCATCAGGAATCATGATGGTAGACCACGGACGCTCTCGCGCTGTTACAGCTTAACATAAAAACAACAAACAAAACCACTATAACAACAAAACCTCATGAATGCCAGTTTCCACTGTTTTCGATGATTGAATAATTAATTAATAATCATTGGTTCATAGGCGATACTGCATCATTTATAGTGGATACTGAATAATTCATAGTGAAAACTGAATAATTCATAGAGGATACTGAATAATTCATATTGGATACTGAATAATTCATATTGGATACTGAATAATTCATATTGGATCCTGAATAACTCATAGCGGATCCTGAATAACTCATAGCGGATCCTGAATAACTCATAGCGGATCCTGAATAACTCATAGCGGATCCTGAATAATTCATAGCAGATACTGAATAATTCATAGCAGATACTGAATAACTCATATTGGGTACTGAATAATTCATATTGGGTACTGAATAATTTATAGTGGATCCTGAGTAACTCATAGCGGACCCTGAATTATTCATATTGGATACTGAATAATTCATATTGGATACTGAATAATTTATAGTGGATCCTGAGTAACTCATAGCGGATCCTGAATAATTCATATTGGATACTGAATAACTCATAGCGGATTCTGAATAACTCATAGCGGACCCTGAATAATTCATATTGGATACTGAATAATTCATATTGGATACTGAATAATTTATAGTGGATCCTGAGTAACTCATAGCGGATTCTGAATAACTCATAGCGGACCCTGAATAATTCATATTGGATACTGAATAATTCATAGTGGATACTGAATAATTCATAGTGAAAACTGAATAATTCATAGAGGATACTGAATAATTCATATTGGATCCTGAATAATTCATATTGGATCCTGAATAATTCATATTGGATCCTGAATAATTCATATTGGATCCTGAATAACTCATAGCGGATCCTGAATAACTCATAGCGGATCCTGAATAACTCATAGCGGATCCTGAATAACTCATAGCAGATACTGAATAATTCATAGCAGATACTGAATAACTCATATTGGGTACTGAATAATTCATATTGGGTACTGAATAATTTATAGTGGATCCTGAGTAACTCATAGCGGACCCTGAATAATTCATATTGGATACTGAATAATTCATATTGGATACTGAATAATTCATATTGGATCCTGAGTAACTCATAGCGGATCCTGAATAATTCATATTGGATACTGAATAACTCATAGCGGATCCTGAATAATTCATAGCAGATACTGAATAATTCATATTGGATACTGAATAATTCATATTGGATACTGAATAATTTATAGTGGATCCTGAGTAACTCATAGCGGATTCTGAATAACTCATAGCGGACCCTGAATAATTCATATTGGATACTGAATAATTCATATTGGATACTGAATAATTTATAGCGGATCCTGAGTAACTCATAGCAGATCCTGAATAATTCATAGCAGATCCTGAATAATTCATAGCGGACCCTGAATAATTCATAGCGGATACTGAATAATTCATAGCGGATACTGAATAATTCATAGCAGATACTGAATAATTCATAGCAGATACTGAATAATTCATAGCAGATACTGAATAATCTATAGTGGATAGTGAATAGTAATGAGTAGTGATTTTAAAGTGAATTATTCAACATTATACTGGATCAAAATCAGAACAATGTAAACGTTAAAGCGGAAACCTACATTTACTTCTGAGGGAGACTCCGGGCGCTGAAGCTGAATCGGGAACAGTCTGCTGCTGCTAATGAGCAGAAAATACCAGTCAAGCATTCAGTTCAGTCCAACACCAGCATGAGCAATGAGTCTTAATTTAACACACACACACACACACACACAAACACACACACACACACACACACACACACACACACACACACACACACACACACACACACACACCAAACAGTGCATTAACTTGCCTTCATCTTGACCTTGGCACACACAGGCAGGCCCTCTCTGCAGCTCTTATGGACATGTGCACTGCAGTCTGAAAATACAGAAAGAACAGCCGTTAATAAACACACACACCTCAACTAATCACATCCCTGCTTCCCTCACCTCACACTGAATGTCTGCACTTACACTCCAACTAAAGCAGTCCAGTCATATGACCACAGGAAGTCTAAGCCTTTGTCCTCTGGATTTTAACAGCCCACACAATAAAACCAGCATAAAAACATCCCATAAAACTGCGCTGGTCTAAACCAGTGAAGCGCTGATCAGCGTGCTGCGCTCCTCACTTTCCAGTACTGTGTTTAATAGAACGTCTGTTGTTGATACAGTGTCACCAGGTAAAGAGCAATTCTGTGTTTACCTACAAATTTAACATGGAAACAGGTTCTAGATAAGCTTCCCCAGTCAGAGCTGTGGTTCTACAGTGGAGGTTCTAGATAAGCTCCCCCAGTCAGAGCTGGAGTTCTACAGTGGAGGTTCTAGATAAGCTCCCCCAGTCAGAGCTGGAGTTCTACAGTGGAGGTTCTAGATAAGCTCCCCCAGTCAGAGCTGGAGTTCTACAGTGGAGGTTCTAGATAAGCTCCCCCAGTCAGAGCTGGAGTTCTACAGTGGAGGTTCTAGATAAGCTCCCCCAGTCAGAGCTGGAGTTCTACAGTGGAGGTTCTAGATAAGCTCCCCCAGTCAGAGCTGGAGTTCTACAGTGGAGGTTCTAGATAAGCTCCCTCAGTCAGAGCTGGAGTTCTACAGTGGAGGTTCTAGATAAGCTCCCCCAGTCAGAGCTGGAGTTCTACAGTGGAGGTGAAGGGAAGCAGACGTCTGAAGCTCTAATAAAAGCTCCTCACAGAAAGTTCTTCACCTAATGGTGATGAAGACGCTGCCTGATGCCTGAGACACGGTTCTACCAGAGTTCTGAGAAGAGTTCAGCTCTAGAACCTGCTTTTAAAATCAGATCATTAAAATGGTGGAGGGATACATGCTGCAGGGTGTAGTGCTGCTACAGAAAGTAGTCCCTAAAGAGAACTGCATTAGTTCAGATTCTCTATTCACTATTTAACCTTCATCATCATCATCATCATCATCATCATCATTCCATATATAACTCGTGAAGCTTCACTGGTGGGTTTGGATAGGAAATAAATTATGGGCTATCTATTTTTTTCCATCTCATAATATGTTTATTAAATAAATCTTTGTTATGCTAAATTATGCTAATTACAATTAAAAATGCAGCTCCTCAGTGTACTTTAAGTACAATATTAGCAAATATTTCATTGCACTGTAAATGTATTATGATATTAATAAAATATTGGCATATATATTTGCAATCCAACTACAGGAAATTACTAATCTTATTATCAAAATACTAATTATTATCAAAATAATGCAGTAAATGAAAGAATTAAAGACATTTATTATGGTTATTAAACTTTTTTTTTATACTGCAGTGTATATCAGAAATATGTACAGTGTATAATAATACTATAATGTTTTGCCTATATGGTGTTCAGGCCATCCTCAGTTAACCTGCCTTATGCCACACCCGATACCGACCCAGCAGAGCCAGAGATCCAATCCACAGACAATACTGACAAAGCCCAGCTCAGAGAACCACATCACAAACATCCCAACACTCCACTCCTCCTCCACCCACACCCTGCCTCACCACACCACCAAAACAATGGACGCTTGTGGGGCCTCCTCTGTACACGGCTGCAGGGGGACGTCACCTAGGGGCGTGTAAGACGAGAGTGTGTGGTTTTGTGTGTGTGTGTGTGTGTGTGTGTGTGTGTGTGTGTGTGTGTGTACGTACACTGAAGAGCCGTATTATTAACCCACATTTCTCTGTTTATGATCTGAGGAGAGCAGCACTGGCGCCCAGGCGGTGGATTTACTGCTCAGGCTTTCAGTACTGGAGCAGAGGTCATCTCAGAGAAAGCTCTCGAGATCTCTAGAGGTTCCATTTAACACCTCACCTCGGTAATTCACCTTCCACCTTACCTGTCCACTGCTAACCAATCAGAGACAGTCAGGACTTTGAGAAACATTCGAGAGAAAGAGAAAGAAAGAGAGAAGAGAGAGAGAGAGAGAGAGAGAGAGAGAGAGAGAGAGAGAGAGAGAGAGAGCTATTGAAGATACAGACGGATGGAAAGACAGATTGTAAAGACTGAAAGGCAGCGCTGAGGCAGGATGTGTGTGTGTGTGTGTGTGTATTTCCATGCTGCTCCAGCTGTGTGTGGTGTGTGTATGTGTGTGTGTGTGTGTGTGTGTGTGTGTGTGTGTGTGTGTGGGTGAGTGATGCAATGCTGTGCAACACTGCATGAGTGAACACACAGCTGCTGGTCAATCTGTCAGACGTGTCGTGTCTAAATACAGAGAATTTTCAAAAGTTGGTGGAATTTCCCTGAACTTTAAAGGAGAAGTTCTAATCAACAAGACTGATCGCTGTCCGTAGTTTCAGTCCATCAGTGAAGACGGGTCTGCTATCTGACATGAGCTTCTTTAGTTTACAACAGAAGATGCTAGGCTAGCGTCGCTGGACTTAGACTGTCACCAATTTACTCATTTCTGGAAACGCCCCCAAACCCGTTCCTCTCATAGAACTCCTCCAGATCTGTTTACAACATTACCCTAGCAACTAAAGCGTGTTATTATTAAGAATAAAAACATAATAATATAACGTAAATACATATAAACCAAACAGCCATAACATTACAACCATCTACCTAATCATGTCTAGGCCCTCCTTGTGCCGCCAAAACAGCTCAGACTCAATAAGGCATGGCAAGACCTCTGAAGGTCTCCTGTCGTATCTGGACTCATTCAGTCCTGTAAACTGTGAAGTGGGCGGAGCCTCTTTGAGCATCAATGAATAAGCCTGAGGTGCCCTTTCTGGTTCACCGGTTGTCCTTCCTTGGAGCACTTTTGGTAGATACTGACCACTGCATACCAGGAGGAACACCCTACAAGACCTGCTTGCTGATGTTCTGAAGATGTTCTGATGACCCAGTCGTCTATCTAGAACATCACAGTCTGGTTCTTGTCAAAGTGTCTCAGATTCTTACGCTTGTCAATTTTTCCTGCTTCATCACCTTCAGCACCTTCAACAACTGACTGTTCACTCGCTGCCTAATATGTAGATCCACTCCTCGACAGACAGGAGACACTGGACCCAGATCATCAGGGTTCTTCAGTTCAGCTGGAGGTGGGTTAATGTTACATGCATTTTATTGGCTTGTACTTCTTCTTTTGTACTTTCCATGTCAAGAATCTGATCTGATCCCTAAAATAAAGCTGAATCTGCTGCTTAAACAGCTGCACTAGTGCAGAGCTTCTGCTCAACAGCTCAGTCTACTCACGTCCTTTTAAAAGCCTTTATTTTAAGCTGAGGATGAATCTCGTACTGAGCCCACGTCCGGTTCAGTGTTTCACTCTGAGCACTCTGCTGATATAGAGAGAGCGAGAGAGTGCGCGAGAGAGAGCGCAAGAGAGAGCGCAAGAGAGAGCGCGAGAGAGAGCGCGAGAGAGAGCGCGAGAGAGAGCGCAAGAGAGAGAAAGAGAGAGAAAGAGAGAGAGAGCGAGAGAGAGAGCGAGAGAGATCTCAGACTAGGTTAAAGAGGTGTCTGCAGTATTGACATCGCCTCGGAAACACATGACAACACAACAAAATAGGGAAGTTCCACAAAAAGCCACAGACAGAAGCAGCAGCAGCAGCAGCTCTGCAGGACAGGCGAGGCTGGGTGTTCTGAGAGCCGCTGAGGTGGGAACCTATGAAACCTCCAGTCCTGTTCTGATCCGGAAAACTGGTGCTGGTGGAGCCAATCAGGGATTAGTACCAGCAGATCCCAACCAAACTGACCAAAGAAAACACTGTTCACTGTCTCACTGCCATATATTATATATATATATATATATATATATATATATATATATATATATATATATATACACATACACACACACGCACACACACACACACACACACACACACAACCACACTATACTGTAGACGCCCCTTCTAATGAACTCATTCAGCTACTTTAAGATGTACCCTTTGCTGACACAGATGTGCAAATGCACACACACAGCTTGTCTAGTCCCTGTAGAGAAGAGATACTGCCAATAGAATAGGACCCTCTGGAGCAGATCAACATCATGACCCTATTGGCACCATGCTGCCTAATAATGCCAGGCGTGGGCTAGAGGGGTATAAAGCCCCCCAGCATTGAGCTGTGGAGCAGTGGAAGAACTGTGTTCTCCGGAATGATTGTGGCAGAATGCAATCAAATCCTCACAGCAATGCTCCTCCAGAATCTAGTAGAAAGTCTTCTTCTCTGGACAGTAGAGACAGTTACCCCAACAGAAGCAGGATCAGCTCTTGTAACATTCTTGATTTCAGAAGAAATAAGCAGGCGTCCCAATACTTGTGAATGTCCAATATAGTGTATCTTTGCAGGTTTTAAACTACCACCCCAACCCAGGACCAGCTCACAGAACCTCCAGCTAGTATAAAGAACACCACCACCACCAGCAAAGCCCTACAACGTCAGAGAGGAAGCAGAGCTATGTACTGGATGAAGAGTCTGGACCTGTGAGAAGAAGCTCCTCGCACTCCTCTCCGAATCCAAACATCCTTGAAGTAACCCTGATTTCCAGGAGCTGTTCATTCGATCTGCTCTGTTAAAAAGCGCCGTGCTTCTTTGTTTACACAACACCCGCGCTCAGTCGCTCGTCCTGCTGAACGGAAACCTCAGAGTGTAACCATGGTAACGGGCACGTCGATGACCTTGCCATAAGGGGTGTAATTCCCATGCACACGAAGTTACGATGAAATTGCCGGGACTGTCCTGGAGCTGAGGATTCACTACTGAGTAAGACCGGAACATACACTATATGGACAAAAGTATTGGGACGCTGGCTTATTCACTTCACAGTTTCTTCCTTCTGAAATCAAGGGTATTAAAAAGAGCTGATTCTGCTTTTGTTGGAGTAACTGTCTCAAAGAAGAATTCTTTCTACTAGATTTTGGAGGAACATTGCTGTGAGGGTTTGATTGCATTTGCAATTGCAGTTTGCAGGAGTTTTTTTTTTTTTCATGATTTGGAAGGGAAGGAGCTGTTAGAGGTTCATGCTGCTCTAAAGCGCAAACCCAATACGGTTTCCAGTTCTAAATGATATCAAACTCACAGGTTTAATTCCTAAGAGCCCCTAAACCAGCAAAACATCTGAATATCATGATGGATCTCTGACCCCAGATTCAGCTGATCAGCCAAGACATGTTTGGTGTCTGACGTTTGCTTCCCAAACACCCAAACACAACCCAACCCAATCAGCACAAATCCATCTGCAAAAACCACACAGGAAACAACAACTCTGCATAATTAAACCAGCGCTCTTGATAACCAGCGCCACGGCGGTCCTCAGCTCAGCCGCAGACCCCAACTCTCAACAGAGGAAGAGGAGGAGATGTCTTTTTGTGCAGAGGCAGAGAGAAAGAGAGATCAAAAGAGAGATAGAAAGATGGCGAGGAGAGACGGGGGTGTTTTCGTACTTGCGCACTGCAGGGCGTCTTTAGTGTTGATGGCTTTGCCGCACTGAAGGCAGGGGCTAGGTGGCGCTGTGGAGACAGAGCTAAACAGATGCCCACTAGAGCTCCTCTTCTCTTTCTCCTTTCCATCCTTGTTCTTGTCTCGGTCCTTCTCCTGCATGGAAAAACACACAACGTCAACATGGTCATTTTCATCCCCCTCCCTTACGTGTGATTGGTGACCAGCTTACGGACGTCCCAGCTTCTGCTACTGCACTCTCTGGGTTTGGACAGTTCTGCACATCAGAACTGCTGTCAAAAGGGAACCAAGAAAGGAGGATGGATCATTCTAACCCTTAAAAGAATGCAGAATTCCCCAAGAGGTCTGGGGATCCAAATCCACACCAGCATCTGAAGACCAGGTTCTAAGGGTCCACAGCTTGTGATGGGAACACCAGCATCAGAATCCACACCAACATCCGAAGATAAAGCAAGGTTGTCAGTGAGGACCACCCATACCATCTAAAAGCTCTTTACAAATGTGAGAACTATATTATAACACCAAGAGGTCTGGGGATCCCAATCCACACCAACATCCGAAGACCAGGCAAGGTGTCAATGAGGACCACCTAAACCATCTAAAAGGCTCTATAAAATAAATAATAAATATAATAAATAATAAAATATATAAAAAATGGAGGAACTCTGACACCAGGAGGTCTACTGGACCCAAATGAACACCAGCATCTGAAGACCAGGTTCTAAGGGTCCACAGCTTGTGTGATGGGAACACCAGCATCAAAATCCAGGCCAGCATCCAAAGATAAAGCCACAGTGTCAGTGAGGACCACCTAAATCATCTAAAAGCTCTTTTGAAAAATGGAGGAACTATGACAATAGGAGGTCCAGCGGACCCAAATCCACACCAGCATCCAAAAACAAAGGCAAGGTGCCAGTGAGGGCCACATAAACCATCTGCAGCTCCTGGAAAACTGGAGGAACTCTCATATCAAGAGGTCTGGGGACCCCAATCCACACCAGCATCTGAAGACCAGGTTCTAAGTGTCCACTGCTTGTGTGATGGGAACACCAGCATCAGAATCCAGGCCAGCATCAGAAGATAAAGCCACAGTGTCAGTGAGGACCACCTCAATCATCTAAAAGCTCTTTGAAAACTGGAAGACCTCTGACACTAGAAGGTCTAGGGGACCCAACATCAGATGGCCAGGTCTTAGATGACCAGAGTGACACCTACATTCTATCTTAAAGCTGGTGAAAGTGACCATCTGTGAAGAGCAGCCACTGGCCGTGTTCTAAAACTTCTGACCAAACTGACCTGACTTTGCATGATGTAGGACGTGATCCAGCCCAGTCTAACACCTCCATCCAGTCTAACGCCACAGAGCTGGTGGTGTTTCTGTGGCGAGACGTTGAGAAATTGTTCGGCCCTCGCGCCAAACAGAGTCAGCTCAGCCAGAATTACACAACTGTGTTTAGTCTGGGCTCTCGCAGCTCCCCCACAGGCGCGTACACAGAGGGAGGACTCCCAGCACAGAGTGACAGGTGCTCAGCCAACAGGAACAGCATTCAGAGGAACACTAGCAGTGGGAGGCAGAAGTCCGAGACGGCTGTAACGTCTGTACACCCACTCAGGCTTTACACCAGAGGCTAAAATCAGACAGACCCAGGAAACACGACCAGACACAACTCCAGACTGTGTCCATCGGATTGTCTGCAGACTCCGTTATTAGCCTCCTTTCACCCTGTTCTTCAATGCTCAGGACCCTACAGGATCACAGAGCGGGTAGGTGTTATCTGGGTGGAGGTTCATTCATGTTGGATGATGTTTTAATGGACACAGTGATGGAGAACCATGACTTTTTTCACAATATATCATAAAAAACCATCATAAAACTGATGTGTGTGCACAAAACCAATCACTTTTAAGAGTTCCAACTACTGGCTGGCTGTGTAAACACCCCCACACACACACTCACACACGTAAAACAGCACCATCAGCAAATTCACAGCATCTAAAAACAGGCCGATTACCAAACATGCGCGACTGCAGGCGTGTACAGCACTTCCCATAACTGTCAAAGCCAACATTTCATCAGCACTCATCAGCACCCAGCCGCATCCTCACAGCACACAGGAAGTCACACACTGATAACGAAGCAGTTCTGAACGCTAACGAGATTAAAAGGCCCATAGCCCACATAACTCTCATGCATCTCATCTAGGCTGCGCACTGCAAAGCATCCATCAACCAGGGCTGAAAGGAACAGCGGCTGATCTCTAACTGTTCTGGGATCCTCTTAAACCCCTTCCCAGACCCCCCTGCAACAGCTCCACCCTTCTTTCTGAAGGCCTCAGAGAGCTCTGTGGATCTGGCCATGGTGATCTTCTTCACCCCTCACTTCAACCATCAACCAAGAGCAGACCAGACTAAACGTCTGAGGTTTAAATAAGACTCCAGACTCCTCCAGAATAATCCTCTCCAACCATGTTCTGATCATCTGCAGCTGATGTTTTCTGTACATTTCTATTAAATTCCATTTTAGAATAAATTATGTTTAAGACGCTTCTTCAGTGGTGGGAGTTTAGGCAGATTACCTCCATAGTTGGAGAAGAGCATGCAGCAGATGCTCTTCTCCAGAGCGACTTACAGAAGAGCTGCACTGTCGCTCAGAAAATACCCTGAACTAGTTTGTAGAGACTAGAATCCAGAAGATCCTCTAATCTTAGACTCCACTAAATACAGAAGTCAGTCTGGGTTTGAAGACCGCAAGCGACTCTGCTGTTCAGACACCCAGGGGAAGATCAAACGTCTAGATGTTAATATGCAAATATGATTTATTTTTTTCATCATTTTTCAGAAGCTGATGATACTTCTGGTAATTCTTCTGCACAGCACGCAGTTTCACTCTGGTAGAGACGACGCAGCCATTAGCGTACAGTACTTTCAGCGTAAGGCTGGGGGCGATATGGTAAAAATACTGTATCACGATATTTAAAGACTTTTTTTTTGCGATACACGATATTTATCACGATACATGTGATCATCACAGACTAAACATTCCTATAAACTACAGTTCAGATCCTCCCCTGTACTCAATACAGTGATTTCTACTCAACATCTGCTGCTCTTCATCTAAAATCTATCACAATACCATAAAGTTTCGTCATATCGTCCAGCTCTAGCTTTAAAACTTGCCAATCAGTCGACTTGCCCAAGAGTGTGACCACACAGCACAGAGTGTGTTAACGCATGTATCGTATGTGTGTGTATGACCCACCTCTCCTGCCGTGCCCCCCTTTGGCAGTTTCAGTGAGCGACCCTGCGGTAGAAACCTCCGACACAGCGTGGTCATCCCAAACGCGGCCAGCCGGCCACAACGCCGGCCATGAGGTTTAAAAAAAAAAAAAGCTCCTGATCAGCACTGTTCACACTCTCCGACAGTCTCACACACTCTCACACTGCTGTTCCCATGACGGAGAGTCGCCCAGGCAGCTAGAGGAAGTGTGTTACAGTGCGTGCAGGGGTGGTTGCTTTCTTACACACTCGCACACCCCCACACCCCTCTCTCGCTCTCGCTCTCTCCCTTTCATCTTAAAGGAAAACAACTGTAGTGGATCTGACGCGTTTGAAGCTTCTATAGGTTACACTGGAGCTACGAGGCTAATGTTGCTAACAAGTAATGAAATCTTATGTACACCAATTAGCACGGTGCTAACGGCACCGCTACACCACATGCATATACAGTAATCTCTAACAGACTGGCTTATGCGGTTGCTGTAACAATGACTGTATGACTCACCATATGCAAAACGGGTTAAATCCTGCAGCAGCATCTGGATACCTTGTTTACAAAACGATTTTAGGGGTTTGTACAGTTCTGTTATTGCTATGACATGTAACAATATTTTAATGTATATTTCTAGTATATCATCTAGATCATAAACTAACAAAAACATTTGTCCATTTACTTTTGGCCATTGGTGTTTGTATAATACTGTATTACATGTAATGCAGGCAGAAGTTATATAAAGCACATACTTTAACCAAGTAAATTCACTGCATTTCTGTTCTTTTGTGACTGTGGTAATTAACTTGATATATCTACACTAAAAGGACAAAAGTATTAGGACACCTGCTCATTCAGTGTTCCTTCTGAAATCAAGGGTATTAAAGAGTTTCTCCTGCTTTTGTTGGAGTAACTGTCTCTACTGTCCAGAGAAGAAGACTTTCTACTAGATTTTTGCATTGCTGTGAGGATTTGATTGCATTCAGAGATAAGAGTGTTAGTGAGATCAGGATGTTGGATGGATGGATGGTTACCACCCCACCTGCATTTGGAACCTATGTAAAATCTCTGTAAATCGGATCCAGATGAGTTTAGACTCAATTTCTACTCTTTAGAAATGCTTATGTATCTCCATTAACAGATCACGCATCACCAATATCGAGGTCAGCTCAGAATTTCCATGTCGGCACCCTCCTAAAAAACCTAGTCCTGTGAGCTCTTAACTCACCCAATGTGACCTAACATCCACTCAGTCAAAACAAGAACAGCTGACCTTAGAACTGACTGATTTCTAGAAATAACACACACACACACACACACACACACACACACACACACACACACACACACACACACTAGATCTAATTAATAAACACTAATGAATTAACAAACTCAACAAGAATACTGCAGACCTCCAATCAGCTGAGATTTGATCAGATCCAACAGTTCTCAGAAACTGAAAAGGGGTCTGAGTGGAGTTCAGTTTTATAGAAGTGTGTGTGAGTGTGTGTGAGTGTGTGTTTGGCAGTGCAGCAGAGAGAAACCACAGCATGCCTCTGTTTCCTGCCGAACTTCCTTACATTGCATTACTGACACACAGGTTTGTTTTAGTGCAGTATCAGGACGTGATGTCATGCGTATCCCTACTGTACATAAGTATATTTTAAATGAATAAATAATAATAATAAATAAATAAAGTAATGAAAATTATATATATATATATATATATATATATATATATATATATATATATATATATATATATATATATATTTTTTTTTTTTTTTTTTTTTTTTATACACTGTGGAAATGTAAAGCTGTTGATCAGGGCAGTAAATCACTGATATTAGAATAAACACTAATAATAACACTCCTACAGAAAGTGGTGGTGGAGGTTCTCCATCACTGTGTTCATCATTAGAACATTTCCAAAGTTCTCCTCTCTCATGGAGTCTAGTATTATTTAGAGTTCTCCTCAGATCAACACCTGGTTTGGTGGTAAATCAGGGCTTAATGATGGTAAATCAGGTGAGCCGCTGCTGCTGCTGCTGCTGCTGCTGATGGAGTTGAACACATCCTCCACGCTGTGCTGGCTGGACTGGGGGGCGTCCAGGAGAAACCTCTGATCTCACTACTTTCTTTCTTCAGAATGAGAAGCTCTTGTTTCTCCTTTCTACTGGACTTATGTTCTAATATGATCTGGAGCTCCTACAGTAAAAACCCTCTCACTGCTGAGAGAGATGCTTACACAGGTTCTGCACAGGATCTGTCTGTGTCAGTTCTGCAGATGGAGAGAATATGTGAGATGTTCTCTGAATCTGCTGCTCGCTTTGATCTGCAGATCTACACCTGACCGCAGAGTCACACACCCACAGAACAATGGAAAACTGCAGAAGCAGCCGGGTCCGGAGAAACCTCAATGTTCAGAATGTCAACAACAACAAACGTCTCTCATGGCAACGGACAAAAAAACCCCCACAAACATAAAAGGTAACGGGTTCACCTGAATGCCAGAGGTCTGATGACAGAAATAACAACAACAGCAACAATAATAATAATAATAATCGTATTACTATTATCAATAATAACAACAGTTATAGCAATAATAACAGTAATATTAATATAAATTACTATATAATTTTAGATAGTGTTTCACTCAGACCCAAGTTTGACCCAACACACACACACACACACACACACACACACACACACCTTGCTCTTCTTGCTCATCTTGCTCTTGAGGTAGCTGAAGGTGCGGCTCACTTTGGTCCCGCCCACACGGGCCTCGCTACTGTCACTCCTCAAAGGGCCCGGATCTTCCTCTGATATACTGAGAGAGATAGATAGATGGATCAAAAATCTGTCATCATAACACAGAGATATCAATAAAAAAAAGACTTTATTACTGATCTAAAGCACTAAAACTTTTATTTCTGACGTTTTACCCATTTCCCCCCCAGTTTGGATCGGCACCTCTCCATCCCATACATATTCTCCCCCAGTCACAAGCAGCGCTCGACACTGGGAGGGTAAAGAGCGTCACATGCCTCATCCGCCAGCTAGCACCTCTGTTTCTGAACTGCCGCTGATGCGACGTCACCGGGCAACCAACGCTGTGTACCCGGCTCTGATGCATCAGCCAGCAGACGGCAGTGCCGGCCAGCACTGCACTGGAGCAATGTGGGGAGAAGGTACCATCTACCAACCCCGGAGAGAGAGCAAGGCCAAATGTGCTCTCTCTGGCTCTGGCTGCTGAGGGCTAGCAGCATGGCTGGGGTTCGAACCAGTGATCTTCTGGTTATATTGACTCTAATCCTAATCCTGACCCACATGCCCCTCTTGGAGGACCTGCAAAACATATACCCACAATCCTGCAGGATCTTACACTGACGGACACCTGTGTAACACCTACAGTGTACACCTGAGAGTCTCACCTGTACTCCAATGATTCCGTCGCTCTCGTGAGAGAAGTCAAATCTGAAAGACAGACAGACAGACAGACAGACGATGAGAGATGAGCTGAACTAATCAGACAACGTCCTTCTATAAACATCAGTCTACACAAGCAAAGCCCTGCTGGGAGACTTACACTGAAGATGTTCTCAGATCATCCAGAGCTTTGGGGAACCTTTAAGGAGAGATTTTAGAAGAACAAAGTTCCTTGTAGGTTCCTCAAAGCACCTTAAGAGGGTCCTCCACAACCTCCAATTGAAGAACCCCTAAAGGCTCCTCAAGAAACTTATACTTTTAACCGTGAAGGGTTGCAGAAAAAATCTGGGGTCCCCTGGGGTCAATCAGTCGTGGGGGGTTGGGGGGGGGGGGGGGGGGGTCACTGAGGACACATCACACACTCACTCAAATTGACTGATGAGCAATGGACCAAAACGTTATGACCACTTGCCTAATCTTCTCGTTTATCCACCTGCCACCAAAACAGCTCCCCCTACAGCTCTCAGAAGGTGGTATCTGTGGGATGTTGTTGCCACCAACATTCAACAATAAATTAAGACTAGTCCACTGTAAAAAATGTAAAGCTGCTGATCTGGTCAGTAAATCACTGATATTAGAATAAACACTAATAATAACACTCCTACAGAAAGTGGTGGTGGAGGTTCTCCATCACTGTGTTCATCATCAGAACATCTCCAAAGTTCTCCTCTCTCATGGAGTCTAGTATTATTTAGAGTTCTCCTCAGATCAACACCTGGTTTGGTGGTAAATCAGGGCTTAATGATGGTAAATCAGGTGAGCTGCTGCTGCTGCTGCTGCTGATGGAGTTGAACACATCCTCCACGCTGTGCTGGCTGGACTGGGGGGCGTCCAGGAGAAACCTGGAACCAGGCGCTGTGGTGCTTTAGAGCTTAAATACAGGCATCATTCTACTAACTAACAATCAGCTAAAATGACCGATGTGTGTTTTTACGGAGACTGGTGACCGTCTAAAGCACTATTGGGACAGGATTATTAGGGTTACACACGGGATAAGAAATCTCAGCATAAAAGATTGAGATGGGTGTGGCTACTCGATTTATGCACCACTGTCAGTCACCTCCAAAAAACATGTGATGATAAGCAGTGGTATAATCCACTGATGTTTAGTAATGATCCTAAACCTGTATGTAAGCTAAAGGCTACGCTACACAGTGACTCTCCTAGCGTTGTGTCTATGACGAGTCCTCCGGCTGGTCTTCTGGGTTTGACTGGGGTTTGCTGCAGATTTGAATGACCTGAGGTATTTGCTCCACGCACAGCAAAACTAAATGCTGGGACATGATGGAATATTTACCCACATGTTGATTTGCACAGGATTAATATATTAATGAATCAATCCTAAACGAATTAAATAATTCATTAATTCATCCTGAGGTTCTTTTTATGGAAAGATGGGACTAAAATCACTGGGAAACCCTGATAATAATGACCGTGTACAACTGCTCCTGTCCCAACAGGGCTCAGATTATTAGCAATGTCAATGAGCGAAGCCGATACAGTCAGATACCGAGCATGTCTTAGCTGATCGATTAAATCTGCGTTCATTAATAAAGCATGACGACGCGGACGTTCGCTGGGCTGCTCCTTTAAGAGACAGAAAAGCTGTTGCAGAACCAGAAATCTGCATTCTTGCTTCCCTCCTCAAACGAAACAAAGCACAAACCCGCCTTCGAATTCTCTGAGGAGTGACAAAGCCCCGCATGGAAAGTCTTTCTAAAGGCATTTCGGGCCTTCGCAGCAGCTGTGGAGTGTAAATGGAGGCTTTGACAGTGTGTATGTGGATCAGAACTGGGATAAAAAGCCAGTGGGAAGAAGAAAAGTGGAGGAAAAGGCAGTGGCACGCTAGAGGGTCTGCGTCCCTGGCCGAGCAGGGTAATAACTGATAGGGGTTACTGCATATTATTCCCCTAAAGCCCTTTCCTCAGTCTCCTTAAGCTGGTAATAATGGCAAATAACGTCTCCATTTACAGCGGAGGGAGCTCAACCTTCCACCAGGGGAAGCTGGAGAGATGGTGATTCCAGATGCTGCAGAGGTCTGCTGAACGCTTCACTCCCTCTTCACTATCACCTCCTTTCTCTCCCTCAGGCTCAAACACTGCTGCTGCCTTTAAAGGGGAACCCCATCCATTCTTTAAAATTCTTTAAAAATTCCTGCATAATTCAGACGAACGCATTCAGAGTGTGAACTGGTGTGAATTGGTTCATTGTATAGGCCTTTTTTTTTTTCTTTTTTTTTTTACAGTGGTAATGAATGAGACCAGACGGCGGTCGCCATGACAACATAAATACAGCCACTATTTTATGTCCCATCCAAACCCACCAGTGCAGCTACACGAGTCTTCTGAGTTTTATATGGAACGATGATGATGATGAGAATCTCAACTAATCCAGTTTTCTTCTCAGAACTCTGGTAGAACAGTAGATGCATTCCCATCAGCCCTATAGTTCCCTATGAAGTGGACATTTTAGGTGAGATTCCAAATCAGATCTTTAAAGTGCGTAGTGAGGAGTGAGTAACCAATTAGCACTACACAGGAAGTTGACGGTCAGGTTTACCCATCAGTCATCAGGGGTCATAAATCTGAGCAGCAAATGTCTTCTCCATGACGACGTTGGAGGGAATTCCGAATGAGGGGATTGCCCCCCCACAACTAACCGGAGTTCCCTTGGCTGATCTCACAGGATTAGTGTAAACTAGGGAATACAAGGGCACTGCTTATGGACCCTGTGGAATGGAATGCAGCATCAGGCAGTGTCTTCATCACCATCAGGTGTAATAACTTTCTGTGAGGAGCTTTTAGAGGTTCTTCTAGGAGCTTTTAGGAGGTTGAGATTGAGAAACCCACCACTCTGACTGACTGAACTGTAGACAATTAATTACTTTAAAAAGTGGTACTGGAATCTCTCTTTATTTTAATAATTTGGTAAATGTACTCCAGATCAATAACAACATTCCCCAAGCGATCTTTAAGATCTTTTTAGAGCAGTAATGTCAAATATATGCATTTCGAGGATCATAAGAAATATTAAATCAATTTCTAGTTTGATACCTAATTAGTACACGAGTTAAGGCCATCAGTCAGTTTACTGCTTACAAAATGCACTTCCATATAACACGTCAAACACAGCGTCAGCTCAAACAAGGAATGGTTCACCATAAATTTAAATTTACACAGTTTCCCCAGTTAGCCCAAACAGTCTTGATCAACAAAGACCAGGGACGTCCCAACCCAACCCAGGGGACCAGGCCCGATCCTTTGTTTTTACCGCTGCACTGCTGTGCTAGGCGGTGTTCAGATCTAACTAGGGATGCACTGATTCGATATTGGGATCGGATATCAGTTAGTAACAAAATTAGCTTCATAAGGTATGGGATAATTCAGATTAGATAATTCAGATAATTCGGATAAGGCAGATCCATGAAACCGGTCCTTTCACTTTACTTTCACTAAATGTGCAAATAAATAAATAAACAAATGGTATTTAATACATTTATATCTATGTTAATTTTTTATTTTTCCCAGATTTAGTAAAGTCATGTTTAAGTCAATCCTGATGCCTTAAGTCTTCCCCACATGAAGGTGAGGTATTACATTCATATGGCAATGGTATCGGATTGGTATTGGGTATCGACCGATATACAAAGTTAATGTATCGGTATCAGAACTGAAAAAGCCGGATCAGTGCATCCCTGCCCCTAACCACATGTTCCAATGGTTTTTAACTTTTTTTTTTAAATAAAGTGCAGTAGTTTTTCAACAGCGCTAAAAGATTAATAAAAATAATTTTGAGGATTTTATTCTTGGTAGACCATTCCTTTAAGACTGAACAAACACACTGGCTTTCTGTTAGAGGGTTGGTTCGGCCTGGACAGGAAGCAGGGAGGTAATTCAGTCATGTGTGTTTTTTTAAGGACGTTTTAAAGAGGTACACTTACTTATTCACACACAGGTCATTCCACAAATATCATCCAGGGCAGGACTCAACATTCTTTTAGTAACAACAGAGGGCGCACTTTATAAAGCAGAGTCCATGGCTCAGGCTCTTTTTTTTTTTTTTTTTTTTTTTTTTTACTTACTGGCAGCCTCCTCATCCTCACTGGATGAAGAGCCAATAGCAAACAGAGTTTTAGATTTGGGCAGGATTGGCGAAACGCTGAAGGAGAAGCTGATTCGCCGCTTGGGTCGAGCTCGTCCAATCACTGCAGAGGTCCATGGCGACAGGCAGAAAAGAGACCAAATCAGGGGTTACTACAGAAACTAATGAGGGCGTGCCTCCATTCCCAACAGAAGAGGACACCGTGCACCAGTACAGCGTACAGACGGGGAGGGGAAACAAACAGCCGTGATCCATCCAGAGCCAAGAGAGAGAGAGAGAGAGTGTCGGAGCCCGGTTCAGACCGGTCAAAGAACAGAGACAGATCCAGAGCACAGACCAAAACGCAGGAGCAGGGCGGTGCCAAACATCAGGTGATCACCGGAGGACAGGGTACAGAGGTGGATGTGGACAGAGAGACACTCGCAAACCAACCAACCAGCAAACAGTGACGTTCTCCACGGAGTCAGACCTCCGCAATCAATCAGACAAGACATGTTTGGTTAAGTTGATGCTAAGCTAACACTGCTAACACACACTGAACTTAGACTGTCACCAATTTCGTTTTTGTAAACATGTCCAAAACAATCCTTTTTTTTTGCTTCATAGTGTAAAGAATACAATTGATCAAAGCCAGGCACGGATATACCTTATTTAATCATTTATGCTAAAACTGCACCTACCCTATAAGGACAAAAGTATGTGGACACCTACTCATCCATTGTTTCTTCTGACATCAAGGGTATTAAAAAGAGCTGATCCTGCTTCTGTTGGAGTAACTGTCTCTACTGTCCAGAGAAGACTTTCTACTAGATTTTGGAGAAGCAACAACAGCATTAGTGAGGTCAGGATGTTGGATGATGATCACCACCCCACCTCATCATCCTCAACTTCCCAACTCATCCCATTCAAAAGTACTGGATGGAGCTCCACCACCATCATTCCAGAGAACACAGTTCTTCCACTGCTCCACAGCTCAATGCTAGGTGCTTTATATAGGGGTGTCCTCAAACATTTGGACATTTAGCGAACAGGTGAAAGTGCTTCCGGTTCCACCAGCGTTCCTCAGCTCTGTGGAAGAGGGTCCGTTTGGGTTTATAGACTCAAGTTAGTCCCACCGTCTCCTAAACCACATCCATCTACCAGCTAATGAAGATCTGGAGGAGCTCTGAGAGAGCGGCTGAAGGAGGAACCGGACTCGTCGTCCTTAACAACCGCTAGAACTTCTAGACCTGAAGAAGCACCAAACATGTCCTGGCTGATCGGCTACATTTGTGGCGAGGAGGACAGCACCATGCTGCTTTGGGGGAAGTGACTCTGTGAGCTGATCTGGGTGCAGGAGAAGTACACTGATCCCAGAAGAGCAGAGAAGGCTCTCAGAGAATACAACAGTGTCAGGCTTTATACACACACACACACACACACACACACACACACACACACACACACACACACACACACTTACCATCAAGGTCCCTTGGGCTGATGGCTGACATGGAGACGGACTTGGTGAGGGTCAGCGGAGGGGGGGGAGCACAACACCTTCCACCCTGAACTGACTGCTGGTACAAACAACAAACACACACACACACACACACACACACACACACACACACACACACACACACACACACACACACACAAACACACACACACACCACAATGGAGTCAATATACACCTCTTACGTGATTAGGGTTTGGTATTGACCAGAACCTGGTGATATGACCCGTATCGAGATACAGGGGTTATGGTGCGTTATACTGCAATTTTTTTCTGAAATAAAATTTTAGGAAAACTGTCCTTGTATAACAACTGGTAGACGACCGGAAATCCAACAGTCAGTCATACCATTATTCATAAAACCTGAGCAAAAGGAGTTTACTTTTTATCCAATCAGAACAGGGATCTGAGGAAAAATATTCAAAAACAATATTTCATAGACTACAATATTTAAATTGAACTCTTTTAATGTACTTTTGTTATTAAATTAACTGAAACAATCTGCATACTTCCACACAAAACTGAATGACACGTGAGCGAAGCGCCATCTTTCATCATTATATGTCAGTAACAGCTTCCACTAGGCAGTGTTCTGACCATTCACCAAAATCACGCTATAAGTAGGCAACACCAACACAGCATGTCTAGTAGGTAGTCAGAGAGGTCAGGTGACCAGGCTCTCGGCACTTCTAGGTATCCACCTTATTCTGCCACGCCTGTCTTACCCCCAAATTTCCAGTGTTGTGACACATCCTATCCCCCCGGACACATTCACATCCTAGCCAGCTGAGTTGCCCCCAACTGGAACAGTCGGGGGGATAGGATGTGTCCGGGGGGATAGGATGGGTCACATCGTTCTTATCATATCTAATGTTTTCTGGTGGAACTGTGATATGCAGTCTAAAGTAGCTACCGCTGTGGACAATAAAGTAGCTATGGATAATAAAGTAGCTACCTATGCGAACCCAACATCCCCACAGCCTATTAAACGTTATTTAAAGCAGAGCTAGTTAGCTTTTTTATGGTGCTGTGGAGCACCATGTCCAACAAACGGAGGACCTGCATCTGTGGGTAAAGGTGTTAAATTTAAAAACATCCGCCAAGGCACCCACTCGCCTGCTCTCGAAGCAGTGTCACGTGGGATATTGTCGGGTAGTGTTGTGTAAAGTAGGATGTTAGCCTAAGAGCTAACCTAGATAATTAACCAAGAGCCTTACAAGCACCCAATGCATCCACTTCACCTGAGCTTCATCTGAGCTTCATAACAGAGCCCTTTAGACATTCCTTCTTTTCAAGAACTAAACTAAATGCTAAACACACAATGTTTAAAAGACGCCGCTCTGACATTCATTAATCGCTCCTTTAATACTCATTTAAAATGATTCATATAACAATGGTGCAAATCCAGTCAGCTAAGGTTGATTTGGTCTGTTTCTGAGTCACATCCGGCCCACTACCACAATGAAAGTCTGCTCAGAAGCAGGCCAGATACGAGTCCCGTTAACTTTCATTTTAATTCAATCTAAATGGTCAAATTTACTGTTTGAAAAGTGGATTGATAGTGATTTTAAAGAGGATGAGATGCTGCTCTCTCACGGCTGTAAAGAAAAGTCATTGTCAGCCTTCACTTTTCAGGCTTGTGTATATGATTTAAAAACATAATCCAAACATAAAACTCAGTTAAAATTCCATATATAGGTCACTGACCCACGAGTGGTTTTCACAATGAAAGGCATGGCCTAAATTCTGCAATGTAATAATAAGAGCATAGGAATTTAACATCAAAGGGTTTAAATACAACCTTCAATGGAGGAGCAAAAGCATGCAAAATAAACCTATTTTAATTGAATTCAATTTAATTGAAATATGAAGTCAACATTTAGTGAGAATCAGCAAGTTACAGCTCATTTACCAGTGAAACCCACTATACTTCAATGACCAGCAGTCCTTGACCTTTCCAATATGGCAGACACACAGCTTTATCACCACAACAGCAGCTAGTGTAGCCTCAGACAGTCCTACTGTAGTCAGCTCATTTTTAATACAGCATTTATTTTAAAACCGTCTATATATTTTTGTCAGTATTGTCAGTATAATTAGTGGAAAGTCTGTGAGCCCCCTCCCACCCAGACCCAGGTAAACAAGCATATGTCTGTGACCGTGAAAAGTGTCTACCTGGCTGTCCAGACTGCTGGCGTCTCCCATGTCGGACTCCTGCTCCTCCTCAGTGAGGGACACCAGCGATCCCCTCTCCTCACTGTCCAGTCGGCCCGGTCGGCTCGAGTCGCGCTGGGACTCCACCTGTTGTGGAGCCGAGCACTTCCCCACCTCCCCCTCAGCCAGACCCTCCAGACTGTAACTGCAGGAGGACACAGAAACTTAGGTCAACAGAAATCATAATAAACAGTGCAAGTACAAGTTTTTCACAAATACACTATGTGTCCAAATGTTTGTGGACACCCCTTTAAATGAATGCATTCCGCTACTTAAAGTTGCACCCATTGCTGACACACACACAGACTGGACTCTATAGGACTCTCTGGAGCAGATAAACAACATGAACCTATTGGCTCCATGCTGCCTAATAATGCCAGGCGTGGGCAAGAGGGGTATAAAGCCCCCCAGCATTGAGTCGTGGAGCAGTGGAAACGCTGTGTTCTCTGGAATGATGGTGGTGGAGCTCCATCCAGTGCTTTTGGGATACGTTGGGGAGTTGGGGATGATGATGAGGTGGGTTGGTGATCATTATCCAACATCCTAACCTCACTAACGCTTATATTGCTGACTGTGACCAAATCCTTACAGCAATGCTGCTCCAAAACATGTACATGTACATGTACTGATCTGACCAGTCTGGTGTGTGTCAATCCTTTGAGCTGCAGTGCTCATCATACTCAGGTCTGATTGGCTGAGTAGAGTCACGTGTGACATTTGCAGCACATGCTGAGAGTTTCCTGGGCTGCTATGCTTGTACCGTAAAGGCAAGAAAAGTCCAAATCAGCTAATACTAGTTTGTCAGTTATAGGTCCAGGTCCAGACAGGACAGCGCCTGGGTGCTGACCTAGACAGCGGTTCCCAAATTAGTGACAGGGTTACGATGTGGTGATCATCCCTGACACACTAAGATCTGCTAGATACCAGCAACAACAAGAAGGAAACCACAAACTGCAACTGGCCACTTACATGCTGTGCAACTTCCACACACAGATATCTCTTCCACAGTAACACACACACACACACACACACACACACACACACACACACACACACACACACACACACACACAGTATGGTGTGAAAGTTGAAAGTTGTAAGTGCTGGTGCTGTTACGTCCTTTGCTGTCCTGAGGTGTCAGAGCTCAGTCCTGCTAACTGAACTCTTATTAACCTGAAACCCTTCTAATGAACACATTCAAGTATGTTTAAGTTGCTCCCATTGCTGACACAGACGTGCAACTGCACACACACAGCTTGTCTAGTCCCTGTAGAGAAGAAGAACTGCCAATAGAATAGGACTCTCTGGAGCAGATCAACATCATGAACCTATCGGCTCCATGCTGCCTAATAATACCAGGCGTGGGCTAGTAGAGGGGTATAAAGCCCCCCAGCAATGATGGTGGTGGAGCTCTATCCAGTACTTTTGGGATGAGGAGTTGGGGAGTTGGGGATGATGACCTCACTAACACTCTTGTTGCTGAATACAATCAAATCCTCACAGCAATGCTCCTCCAGAAGCAAGTCTTCTTCTCTGGTATCTCAGTATCAGTTACTCCAACAAAAGCAGGATCTACTCTTGATTTCAGAACAAACAATGAATAAATGAGCAGGTGTCCCAATACTTTTGTCCATAAAGTGTATTTTTGCTCATGGGCTTTCCCTACAGTTAGAGAGTGCAATTGGCGGTAGAGACGGTAGAGTAATACTACAGGATTTTACACTAATATGACACTATGGGTTCTGCAGCGTTACACAGCAGCAGTTCTGGAGAGAGGTTCTCCTCCTGCAGCTCCACCACCAAACCTCCATAGTGCAGTAGCAGCAGCATTCCGGCCCGGAGTGGGAATGACGGAGATGTAGTTCTCCCTGTTCCAGATAGTGGAGCATCAGCATGACCCTGAAGCTGCTGGTTTAAGGTGGAACAGCTCCAGGATGATGCTTTAACCTTAAGAGAGTAGCCAAACCACACCAAACTCAAGGTTACATCAATACATAATAATGAAACTGCTGATAACTCTCATGCAGTAACTTACGTTGACATAACGGATTTCATTCATGTGGAACCAAAGTTCTCCTTTCCCCCCAAAAAATAGGGGGCGCTATGGAGAAGAAGCTTCACATCATCCACATAAAGCCCATCTCTTAATAAAGCTGACTCATCAGTAGCGGCAAGCTTTCTGATATTGTTCTAATCATTCATGAAGCTTACGATTCAGTATGATTAAATAATACAAACAAGTGACCGGTCAAACACACACACACACACACACACACACACATATCCCTACAGCTGAACAGCACCTGATAGATCAACAGCTGAAACCAAAACACACACAAACAGACGAAGTCAAAGCCTCCGGTGTTCAGCCCATCCTGAGAAAGCAAGACTAATAACGCTGGATCTTACCACTCATCTGGCTCTGAGATATAAATGAGAATATTGGTCATTGTGAGCCGCTGTGCAGTCTGACTGATGCTGGAGGAGTTTGTGCACCGTAAGGCTGCATCCGCCTCCGACAGAGTGAAGCAAACGGAAATGACTTTGTCTGAGGTCTACAAAGGATGTCCATTACAGACAGAGGAGGAAATGGAGTCTCTCTCTCTCTCTCTCTCTCTCTCTCTCTCTCTCTCACACACACACACACACACACACACACACAAACACACACACACACACACACACACACACACACACACACACACACACACACACACACACTGTACACAATGTCATACTTATAACAGCAGATGTAATCATTTGTATCTTTAGACAAACTCATTTAAAGCTGTGCTTCTGATTTACATTAAAATTAACTCTATATAACATTAGAATAAACCCAAATAAACAAAGTCAGCGGTCAGTGAGAGTGTCTACCTGTAATTAACTCTATATAACATTAGAATAAACCCAAATAAACAAAGTCAGTGGTCAGTGAGAGTGTCTACCTGTAATTAACTCTATATAACATTAGAATAAACCCAAATAAACAAAGTCAGTGGTCAGTGAGAGTGTCTACCTGTAATTAACTCTATATAACATTAGAATAAACCCAAATAAACAAAGTCAGTGGTCAGTGAGAGTGTCTACCTGTAATTAACTCTATATAACATTAGAATAAACCCAAATAAACATAAAGTCAGTGGTCAGTGAGAGTGTCTACCTGTAATTAACTCTATATAACATTAGAATAAACCCAAATAAACAAAGTCAGTGGTCAGTGAGAGTGTCTACCTGTAATTAACTCTATATAACATTAGAATAAACCCAAATAAACAAAGTCAGTGGTCAGTGAGAGCGTCTACCTGTAATTAACTCTATATAACATTAGAATAAACCCAAATAAACATAAAGTCAGTGGTCTGTGTGTCTACCTGTAATTAACTCTGTTTATTTAGGTTTATTCTAATGTTATATAGAGTTCATTACAGGTAGACACTCTCCCTGACCACCTGACTTTGTTTATTTAGTTTTATTCTAATGTTATATAAAGTCATGTGGTCAGGGAGAGTGTCTACCTGTAATTAACTCTATATAACATTAGAATAAACCCAAATAAACAAAGTCAGTGGTCAGGGAGAGTGTCTACCTATAATTTAACTCTATATAACATTAGAATAAACCTAAATAAACATAAAGTCAGTGGTCAGTGAGAGCGTCTACCTGTAATTAACTCTATATAACATTAGAATAAACCCTAATAAACATAAAGTCAGTGGTCAGGGAGATTGTCTACCTGTAATTAATTCTATATAACTTTAGAATAAACCCAAATAACCATAAAGCCAGTGGTTAGTGAGAGCGTCTACCTGTAATTAACTCTATATAACATTAGAATAAACCCTAATAAACAAAAAGTCAGTGATCAGGGATAGTGTCTACCTGTAATTAACTCTATATAACATTAGAATAAACCTAAATAATTAAAAGTGCTCCAAGGAAGGACTACCGGTGCACTGGCAACAGGATCTTGGGGAACCAAGACTCATTGATGCGAACCCTGCAGGTCCTTCCTCACAACTTGCAGGATTTAAAGGATTTGCTGCTGACACACTGGTGCCAGACGCCACAGGAAAGGGTTAGTGGACCATCTGCTTGGATTAGTACCACTGTGACAAGGGTATAGATATATAACTGCATTTAAACCTATATAAACATTCAGGAGAGAGACACACTTTACCTTCGAGCATTCATCTCGTCAGTCTCTGGACGGGGCACATCGGAGGGACACCAGCTCATGCTACATCCAGAAGCAAGGGAGGGATGGGGAGGAGAATACAGAGAGATGACAGAGAAAAGGCAGTGAATGGGGTGATTTAGTTTCTGCAGGAAAAAGTGGAGCTGTTACTGATGATGATAAAGAAGATGATCTACAAATAGTCTCGAATTTATCAATTTAATGTCGTATTTTAAAAGGCAGCCATGGAAACAGCCACCTCAAGGCTAGAGTGTATTATATATATATATATATATATATATAATGCATATCAGTAAACTCTGTAAAGTTTTACTGGAGCCGGTTTAGATTTAGAGCTACAGGGTGTGTAGTTCACAACTGTGGAATGACTCAATCCAGTATGAATCTGGAATGTGTTTAGTTTAACAGTCTGAGAGTTCCTTAGAAAGCCATTCTAATCCAGTATGAATTTACAGTGTGAAAGTTAGAATTAACAGTATGACAGCAATAAATGTGGGGCGATTTTAACTCAGTATGAATCTGCACTATGGTGTGATTAGTCTCACGGTAATAATTGTGAATCTATTGTAATCAAGTACGAGTAATTTGTATAGCAAAAACTAGGGAGTGATATGAACCCAGTATGAATCAGTACAAGATGTAGTTTTTCTAACATGACCTTTTATTGACTGAAGAGATATTTTGATCCAGTATAAATTTACCACAATCATTCAGTAATCATTTAGGAGTTTTATCCAGTATGAATCTATAGTGTGTGTAGTAGTAGTAGTAGTAGATCGGGAGCGAATAGTCTCTTGTAATTGGCTCAGTCTGTAGCACTGTTACCGGCCACCTCCAACAGTAAGGTGTTTACTGAGACGTGGTGCTGGTACCTTCTCCTGTGTCCTGCAGGTTTCCCGCAGCCGTCCGCACTCGGCACCACACTGACCAGAATGAATGAGGAAGGAAAATGAAAAGGAAACAAAAAGGTGAAACGATGGAGACGAGTGAGAACTGAAAGTGAAAATGACTGAATGAATGAAGTGAGTAAAGTTGTGAAGGATGAGCTTGAGCCGTACCAAGCGTGAACCCTTTAATAAACCTCCACTTTACAGTCCAGATACCCCAGTGTTGAACTGTACCAGTAAAATACCATTTACCACTGAATTAATTACTTCACCAGAAAAAAGTACTCACTGATTCTCACTAGCAGGTACTGAACCTGAACATGCACGCTCCCATCTGTCCGGTACATTCGCCATTACTGAAGTACTTTGGTAAATGGCATTTCTCCCTGAAGTTTTACAGTACTTACAAGCAGCACTTACACAGTGACCTTTCCAGGTGGCATTAGGCATTTCTCCACAGCGCGAACCAAAAACTATTTGTATACTGGCTTGTTTGCTGGCAGTGGCCTGACTGGACAGCAGTGCTTAGCCAAGGAGCTAACCGGGAGAATCAGCTCGCTAAGTGGCTTCCATGAACAGTACAGTGAATCGTATCGTCTGACTGAATGTCGACTACTGTGTTTCTAAACTGCTCACTGTGGCAAATGTCATTGTTCAGCATCAACAAGCCAGTGTGACTGAGCCTTTACACACAATTTAATCAATCCCAATCCAAAACTGTATAATCCAATCCCTATCTGAATCCAAATCTCTATAAACCAATCCCAATCCAAATCCCTATAATCCGAATCCAAATCCCTATAAACCAATCCCAATCCAAATCTCTATAACCTAATCCCAATCCAAATCCCTATAATCCGAATCCAAATCCCTATAAACCAATCCCAATCCAAACAGTATAATCCAATCCCTATCTGAATCCAAATCCCTATAATCAAATCCCAAATCTCAAAAATCCAATCCCTATCTAAACCAAATCTCTATAATCCAATCCCTATCTAAACCAAATCCCTATAATCCAATCCCAATCCAAATCCCTATAACCCAATCCAAATTTCTATAATCCAATCTCAATCTAAACCAAATCCTTATAACCCAACCCCAATCCAAATTTCTATAATCCAATCTCAATCTAAACCAAATCCTTATAACCCAACCCAAATCCAAATTTCTATAATCCAATCTCTATCTAAACCAAATCCCTATAATCCAATCCCAATCCAAATCCCTACAATCCAAATCCCTACAATTCCTTTCCGAATCAGAACCCTTATACTCTAAACGCCAGTTAAAATCAATATACTCCAAATTTTTAATTGAATGTAGCTGAATCTGAATCCAAATCCATTCAGCCATCCAATCATCCATTCAGCCTGAATCATTATACCCCCAATCCCAATCTGAATATACCCACATTCCAACATGAATCTATATACCCAAAACAAAATCTGAACCAGTATATCCAAATCAGAGTCCCTACAGTCCAAATCCCAACCTGAATCTACTCCAAAACACAACCGGACTCAATCTACCCAATTCCAGTCTTAATCAATAAACCCAAAACCCAGCACTACTTGATTCAGGCTATCTGGGGCAATTTGGAGAAATTGTCTGGTCTAATCCCACACGCATCACTTTCCCATCCTAAGTGCATCCTTACCTGCGCTGGACCATCTCTGCTTCTCCACTGGAGTTCCTGCCCGGCCCCCAGCTGTGCCTGCGTGATGGAGAAAGAGAGCGCACTGACGAGCGCAGGATGGTGGAGCGCTCCAGAACCTCCGTCAGGCGGTCCTTCTTTTCATCCTCCTCTGTCTCTCCGGTGGTCGGTGGAGCACCAGCTAGAGGCTGTTCAGAGCCTGGTGTGAGGGCGCCTCCTACAGGCTGAATGGAGCATGGTGCGAGTGCACCTTCTACAGTCTGATCAGACTTTCGCGCAAATGTGCCGTCCTCAGGCTGATCAGAGCCTAGCGAGAGAACACCAACAACATCAGAACCCGATGTGAGAGCGCCTCCTATAGGCTGTTCAGATCCCACCAGGAGGGCGTCCTCTACTGGGTGCGGGTTAGAACCACAGGGTTCAAGGCAGGAGGAGTCGTCTGTAGAACTGGACCCAGTTACGGAGACCCCACTGGTGGTGTCCGGCGTAAGTGTGGCAGTGTCTTCACTCTGAGGGAGACAATGAGAAGGAAAGAGAATCACTTTAATTCAGAAACACACACACACACACACACACACACACACACACACAATAATAATAATAATATTAAAACACACCTGATCATCTCACTGTCTATTACAAAGTCCCTTATTGAACAGGCGGAGATCATCAATTCCCAAATCCCATTCTGGCCCCCTATCCCCAAATCCCATTCTGGCCCCCTATCCCCAAATCCCATTCTTGCCCCCTATCCCCAAATCCCATTCTTGCCCCCATCCCCAAATCCCATTCTGGCCCCCCAACTTATCCCAAAAGTACTGGATGGAGCTCCACCATCATTCCAGAGAACACAGTTCTTCCACAGATCCACAGCTCCTCAATGCTGGGGGGCTTTATACCCCTCTAGCCCACGTCTGGCATTAGGCAGCATGGAGCCAATAGTTGATCCATGTTGAGTCTTATTCTACTACAAACATTTGGACATGTAGTGTATTTAGGGCAGAGATCACTGAGTGCTTCATACATCAATAAATAACTAAATGACCAGAATTGAATAAAAGTGTACTCTGAAAGTGGGTCCTGATCGAACACTGCAGCCACAAACTCCCTCGCCCTGCTCCACTCACTCACGTGTCAGACTGGGCCAGTGAGGGTTACGCTGGCAGAGGTTTTTTTCCAGTTTTGTAAAACTTACATAACTGTGAGACACACACCCCCACCCTTCACAAGATCATTACTGGTTTTCTCCCAAGTGCAGGAGCACAGTGCCCAGTCTGACAGTGGGTGCGGCCTGACTGGGAGAACATTTATGAATAATGGTGGCCAAAAACACACACACACACACACACACACACACACACACACACACACACACAGGTCATAAAAACACGTCACAGTGTCTGTTTTTTCGGTGGTTGGATGCGTTACGGTGCGACAGAGGGTCTGACTACGCTCTCTCCCTTTTTAAAGCGACCTGCAGCTGGAATGGTAACACATGAGCACCGGAAAGCCCCCACACCTAATCTGAACACTGCTATCAGCCCCAGCTCAGAGACACAGCTCAAAATAACCCCCGGGCCTGCAGCAGCTCCATCAGCAGGATGAAGAGTGTGACAGACAGCACCCACACTAAGAAGCAGTTTCCCAACAAGTCCAGAGAGAGCAGGAAGAACCGGAGGTTCTCTGTGGTTTAAGGGTGAGGACTCTGAACGATCACCAAATCATTATTTGACAGCTGGTGCAATCAGTCAGCGCGAAACTGCGCCCGACTCCCAGTCACGATCCGATGCGCCCGACTCCCAGTCACGATCCGATGCGCCCGACTCCCAGTCATGACCCCCCCCCCCCCCCCCCACCTCCCAGGCACGATCCAACGCGCCCGACTCCCAGGCACGATCCAACGCGCCCGACTCCCAGGCACGATCCAACGCGCCCGACTCCCAGTCTAGAAAATGTCCAACGGTTCTAGTCATCATGTTAGAAAAGGTTTCACATAATAACTAATCTTTCATATTTGGGTGCTTTGGATCGTGACTGTGAGTCAGACGTGGGTCGGATCGTGACTGGGAGTCATGATACAATGCTCCAGATCAAACCCAAATGAAAGATTAGTTATTATGTGAAACCTCTCCAACATGATGACTAGAACCGTCCAGACGTCCAGGCTTGATCTTCTAACTTTCAAATCCGTACTTTCAAAATGAGGCTTAAAGCGGGGATCGGAACTTTAGACTTGTCCGTCTAATGATCTAGTCTGAACCGTCTAATGATCTAGTCTGAACTATCTAGTCTGAACCGTCTAGTCTGAACCGTCTAGTCTGAACCGTCTAGTCTGAACCGTCTAATGATCTAGTCTGAACCGTCTAGTCTGAACCGTCTAGTCTGAACCGTCTAATGATCTAGTCTGAACCGTCTAATGATCTAGTCTGAACCGTCTAGTCTGAACCGTCTAATGATCTAGTCTGAACCGTCTAGTCTGAACCGTCTAGTCTGAACCGTCTAATGATCTGGTCTGAACTATCTAGTCTGAACCGTCTAATGATCTAGTCTGAACCGTCTAATGATCTAGTCTGAACCGTCTAATGATCTAGTCTGAACTATCTAGTCTGAACCGTCTAGTCTGAACCGTCTAATGATCTGGTCTGAACTATCTAGTCTGAACCGTCTAATGATCCAGTCTGAACCGTCTAATGATCCAGTCTGATCCAGTCTGAACCGTCTAATGATCCAGTCTGAACCGTCTAATGATCTAGTCAGAACTATCTAGCCTGAACGGTCTAATGATCTAGTCAGAACTATATAGTCTGAACTGTCTAATGATCTAGTCTGAACCGTCTAATGATCTAGTCTGAACCGTCTAATGATCTAGTCTGAACTGTCTAATTATCTAGTCTAAACTGTCTAATTATCTAGTCAGAACTATATAGTCTGAACCGTCTAATGATCTAGTCTGAACCGTCTAATGATCTAGTCAGAACTATCTAGCCTGAACCGTCTAATGATCTAGTCAGAACTATCTACTCTGAACCGTCTAATGATCTAGTCTGAACCGTCTAATGATCTAGTCTGAACCGTCTAATGATCTAGTCTGAACTATATAGTCTGAACCGTCTAATGATCCAGTCTGAACCGTCTAATGATCTAGTCAGAACTATCTAGCCTGAACGGTCTAATGATCTAGTCAGAACTATATAGTCTGAACCGTCTAATGATCTAGTCTGAACCGTCTAATGATCTAGTCTGAACCGTCTAATGATCTAATCTGAACCGTCTAATGATCTAGTCTGAACCGTCTAATGATCTAGTCTGAACTGTCTAATTATCTAGTCTAA
>NC_132896.1:1331331-1353831 GCF_030463535.1 Salminus brasiliensis | reverse complement strand
GACCCCTGTGGCGCGGCCTAAGCTTTTGGTCTTTGTTTTCCTTCCATTACTTTTACTTTTCTATTTGAAGTCGTTCTGAAACCAGTACTTTTACACTTTTACTGGAGTAAAAAGCTGAAAGTTAAAGTCTTTTAAACCAGAGTAGCTTCTCAAGGTTCATTACAGCTCACACTGCCACAAAGCTGCTCTGCGGATTTCCTCTGCTGAGGGTTCAAACGACCCCCGGGGAGGAGCTTTAAAGGCTGCTATTCTCAGTCGCCCTCATGCTGCACTAATCAACTGGACAGGCACCTGCAAACCTGCCAGCAAACACACACCAGAGCCCTCCACACACACACACACACACACACATACACATACACATATACACACACATATACACACACACACACACACACACACACACACACACACACTGACGTAGATGGAGAATAGTTACCACATGGCAGCTGATTGCAGATGTTTTGCTCTCTGAATATCCACACACACACACACACACACACACACACACACACACACACACACACACACACACACACACTTCTCACACAGTAAGCTGTGAGTGATGTGCGATTATCTCATCTGATGCAAGACTTTGTGGCATGATACAATCAGACAGTACGACAGTGCAGTATGTGCAGCAGTAATGCATCGCAACACAATCTGATCCCATGTGTTACAATACAGCCTGAATATACACACTTCTTATAGACAAATGTTTGTGGACACCCCTTCTAATGAATGCATTCAGCTACTTTAAGTCACACCCATTGCTGACACAGATGTGCAAACACACACACACAGCTTGTCTAGTCCCTGTAGAGAAGTACTGCCAATAGAATAGGACTCTCTGGAGCAGATCATCATCATGAACCTATTGGCTCCATGCTGCCTAATGCCAGGCGTGGGCTAGAGGGGTATAAAGCCCCCCAGCATTGAGGAGCTGTGGAGCAGTGGAAGAACTGTTCTCTGGAATGATGGATGGTGGAGCTCCATCCAGTACTTTTGGGAGGAGTTGAGGAGTTGGGGATGATGAGGTGGGGGGTGATCATCATCATCCAACATCCTGATCTCTTTAACGCTAAATTCTCACAGCAAAGCTCCTCCTGTGTGTGTGTATGGACCAGCAGGGAAGACAGAACCACATCCAACAGCACACTCCATCCAGAGCGAGCACACACACACACTCAGCATGAGCCACACACTCCTGGCATTTACTGAACTCTAATCAGCCCTGCATTCCCCCCTCACTCTCACACACACACACACACACACACACACACACACACACACACACACAGCAAAGGCTTTCCAAACACACACTTTCCATACTCAAACTCAGCTCACAGATTCCGCTGTGCACGCTGTACGGAGAGCACACGGCTCATTCACCAACAGGGTTCTGTCCGCTAAAAGTTTCTGCAGGAAATCGATTGAGGTTCTCATAGTACAAAAGATGCACAGACAGATGTTTACAGGAGTGCAAACGTGTCTGACAGATGTGTTCGAGAGAGAGAGAGAGAGAGAGTCCAGGCTGAAGCATCATCTCATTTCTCATTCATCGACTTTCTTCAGACGAGAGAAATTTACTCCTCTATGGTACGCTCAGAGAGAGAGTGTGTGTGCGTGTGTTGTAAAGTTCATACCTTCAGCAGAAGAACTTCAGCAGTCTGGTCCGATTTAGACCACAGTGTGTATCGACGCCGGTGCCGTTCATACATCTTCCCTCGGAGTGCAAAGCAGAGGCACACAGAGAGGGACCGCCGCTAGATTCCAACATGAAGCCGGAGAAACGCTCCAGGAGAACGCCAACACGCACTGAACACAGCCGAGACCAAAACCAACTGGACTCCACCCCTCCCTCTCCCCCCTCTCCCTCCCCTCCCTCTCTCTCTCTCTCTCCCTCCCTCTCTCTCTCTCTCTCTCTCTCTCTCAGCCTCCTTCCCTCCCTTTCTTTCTCCTCACCCTCCCTTCACTTCTCCATGTCTATCTATGTCCCCTCTTACACTCTCTCTAGCTCGCTCACGCTCTCTATCCTTCACTCTCTATCCTTCTCTTTCTAGTGTGTAAAGTGTATCTATAGTGTGTACAGTGTGTATAGAGTATCTATAGTGTATCAATAGTGTCTAGTGTATCTATAGTATAGTGTGTATAGTATATCTACAGTATATATAGTGTGTATAGTATATCTATAGTATAGTGTGTATAGAGTATTTATAGTGTATCAATAGTGTATAGTGTATCTATAGTATAGTGTGTATAGTATATCTACAGTATATATAGTGTGTATAGTATATCTACAGTATAGTGTGTATAGTATATCTACAGTATATATAGTGTGTATAGTATATCTACAGTATAGTGTGCATACATAGTGTATCTACAGTATGTATAGTGTGTATAGTATATCTACAGTATAGTGTGTATAGTGGATCTATAGTATGTATCATGTATCTACAGTGTGTATAGTGTATCTAGTGTGTATAGTGTATCTATAGTGTGTACAGTGTGTATAGAGTATCTATAGTGTATCTATAGTGTACAGTGTGTATAGAGTATCTATAGTGTATCAATAGCACGTATAGTGTATCTACAGTGTGTATAGTGTATCTATAGTATGTACAGTGTGTATAGAGTATCTATAGTGTATCTACAGTATGTATAGTGTGTATAATGTATCTATAGTGCGTATAGTATGTATAGTGTATCTACAGTGTGTAGTGTATCAATAGTATGTATAGTGTATCTACAGTATGTATAGTGTTTTTATAGTGTGTACAGTGTGTATAGTGTATTTATAGTGTGTAGTGTGTAGAGAGTATCTACAGTATGTATAGTGTATCTAGTGCGGTACAGAGCAATCAACGCTCCACTGTGGAGCAGCTGACCTCCATAATGACCAGCTTCCATCACCCTAATACTGTCCATGCCACCACGTCTCGCTAGTGTCATCCGAGCCAAGGGTGGTTATTCCCACTGTTAGGTAGGTGGTCATACTCTGATAAGACTGTATTTATCCACTTACTCTGGAGCATTTCTATTGGTCCATTTGCCTTCACACAGTAAAGAGCAGCAGCCGGAGTTTACAGAACAAAGACGGAGATGTTACTGACAGACTGGAGATGGGAGGAGCACAGCAGCCCTGCCCTTCACAGTAACCCGGCCAGAGCTAGATGAATAGAGACTGTGTGTGTGTGTGTGTGTGTGTGTGTGTGTGTTTGTCTCAGCCTCACAGGGGTCTTCATATGTGCAAGTCTAGTCAATAACACCATCCTCTCTGTCTCCTTCACACACAGCTGGAGCTGGTCCCGAAGCTGCGTGGTGTGTGTGTGTGAGAGAGAGAGAGGTTGGTAGAGTTTAATGCAGCGTGGCTTCAAAGTGATTTCCCCAACTACCTCTGAGCATTTATACACCTTAGGCCGAACGTCTATAGGCCAAACGTCTATAGAAAGCAACATTCTCTCTCTCTCTCCCCCTCCCTATCTCTCTCACACTCACACTCACACTCACATCTGGAAGAAGTTATACCACAGTCAACCACAAGAGGGAGTAAGTGAGCCCCTTTTGGCCTCTGCTGTTGCTGTTAAACACCATAAACAGACCAAAAGGAGAATTTATTAACATTACAGTCCTCCTGTTCCCACTCACTGGCCACTTTATTAGAAACCCCCCTTGTGCTTCCACTCACTGGCAACTTTATTAGACCCCCCCACCCCCCCTTGTGCTTCCTTGCACTGGCCACTTTATTAGAAACCCCTACTACCGTGTGCTTCTTTGCACTGGCCACTTTATTAGAAACCCCCCACCCATTGCTTCCTTGTACTGGCCACTTTGTTAGAAACCCCTACTACAGTGTCCTTCCACCGACTGGCCACTTTATTAGAAACCCCTCTTCTTTAAAGCGGACTGGGGGAGTAAGCAGATCTACAGACTGAAAGTTTGAGAGCTGCATATTAATAAAGAGAACAGAAAGGCATGTAAACGGACTGATAATGAGGAAGTGAAAATTAATTTCACCACAGAAACGTTCTACAGACGAGTTCAGCAGCTGTAAAGTTCTGGCGCTGCCTCGGCTCCAAAAAGGAGAACAGAGATGTTGCCATAGTGTCGATGGCTTTTCTAAACACAGGCTTTCATCCCTGCAGGAGCTGACTCAAGTACAGTAGGGCAGGGCGACGCCCCCTGACTTTCTCAGATAATGTTGGGAGGAGAGAGGATGGATTATCATCATTCATCAATAAAGGTGCTGAACTGTAAAGATCTGAATACTGAAACCAGTCAAACCCCACCACACACACCGCCATGCTGCTCCAGTCTCAGACTCCAGACCTCATTATCTCAAGAGCCTCTTAAGATAGCACGTTCCAGAATGTCATTTCTTGCGAATGCTGATGACGGGAGAGCCGGTCTGCATGCCAGCGGAACGATAACGCTCAGGATCTGCTGCTAGAAAAACCAGCAGCTCCAGCTACACACCAGCACACCCCTCAGCCCACCTACAGTGCTCACCTTTACAGCAATACTGTGAGTGAAAGCACAAGGTGGGGGTTTCTAATAAGGTGGCCAGTCAGTGGAAGCGCAGGGTAGGGGTTTCTAATAAAGTGGCCAGTGAGTGGAAGCGCAGGGTAGGGGTTTCTAATAAAGTGGCCAGTGAGTGAAAGCACAAGGTGGGTGTTTCTAATAAAGTGGCCAGTGAGTGGAAGCACAAGGTGGGTGTTTCTAATAAAGTGGCCAGTAAGTGGAAGCACAAGGTAGGTGTTTCTAATAAAGTGGCCAGTGAGCAGAAGCACCAGGTAGGGGTTTCTAATAAAGTGGCCAGTGAGAGAAAGCACAAGGTAGGTGTTTCTAATAAAGTGGCCAGTGAGAGAAAGCACAAGGTAGGTGTTTCTAATAAAGTGGCCAGTGAGCAGAAGCACAAGGTAGGGGTTTCTAATAAAGTGGCCAGTGAGCAGAAGCACCAGGTAGGGGTTTCTAATAAAGTGGCCAGTGAGCAGAAGCACCAGGTAGGGGTTTCTAATAAAGTGGCCAGTGAGTGGAACCACAAGGGAGGTGTTTCTAATAAAGTGGCCAGAGAGTGGAGATAAAAGGTATGTTTTCTAATAAAGATCATCACACTCTCCTCAAACTGTGAGGTGTTCAGTAATCTCTAATAGACGTTGCTTGTGTGGTTTCTGACACTGTATGACTGTTATCTAGAACATGGATAACTATGTTACATTAGCCTCACAGATCCAAAATCCCAAAAGTTCAGACACCACACACACTATCCTTGTCTACCGAGGTCCATTCAGAGCCTGAACAGCCAGCAATGATGAGTGGAGTGTTACAGAGTCTGCCAGAGCAATACTGCAGCCTCAGAACCAGGGCTAACTCAACAGCACGGCATTCCCAGCATAGCAGTACACTGTAGGTAGAATTCTCCTTAAAGATCTTATTAACCAGGCAAAGAACCATGTGCAGATCCACACTCTTAAATATGAAGGTGCTTTGGAGAGTGATGCCATAGAAGAACCACCTCTGGATCCATAAAGAACCACTTAGTAATAGAGATATCTGATCCTGAAGAGCCTGTAAAGAACTAGAGATGGTGAAACTGATCGGCTGTGTATCGGTTTGAGCTAATAAATTATTATTATTATTATTATTATTATCATCCAGTTTGGGATGTCTACATCAGGTTATTTTGCCCCCAATCCAATCTGAGTCTCTTAATGCAGAGTGGTACACCTTCTGGACTGGTATCTGTGGTTGCTGGTCTACTGGAGTGTAATAACTGGTTTATAGTGGGTGAATGTGCTGTGTGTGATTTGGCTTTCTATAGTGTGTGTTAGCATTAGCGTTAGCCTCCACTTCAGGGCTCTTCAGTGCTGGTTTAAAAAACAGAGAAAGTCAAGCAGGTCTCACATAAATATAAATAAATAGATTGTTTAAAAATGTATAGACCATCTGAATAGAAAAATTCTTGATTCCTGAATTGAATCGTGAGTCGAATCTGATTCAAATCGCCAGACACTGAGAGATTCACACCTCTTGTAAGCGAACAACGAGACACAGAGACGCCCAAACTAACACTGCGGCTGTGAGTCACGGAGGGGCAGCTGGGAGACCAGACTGCCCAGGGCCTGGAGCCAGCGCGAGTGGAAACACAGGCTTCACATTTTTCCCGTAACGTCAGACTCAGCTGGGTGTGTGTCACCTCTCTCTCTCTCTCTCACTCACTCACACACACACACACACTCTGCAGGAGCTGTGTCAGGTGTCCAGGAAAAGAGCGGGAAATGACTGGATGCAGTGTGGTCTCACGGGAAGAGGACGCAGCGCGTTGGGGTCAGTGGACCTCTTTGCTCCGGACGCTGCCTGTTCTCTAATTAGCTGCTTCCTGTTTCTGACTAAGACAACGAGAGCAGGTACTGTCCACTCTCTCCTCCCACAGTGTCTCTCACCCACAGTGTCCCTCACATACTCTCCCTCTTCTCCCACAGTGTCCCTCACCCATTATAGAGCACCATGGAGCACCCCCTACACTTCCTGTAGTGTATTACAGTCTGTCAGAATGAGCGTGTGGATCATATGAACATTATAGAGCATTATAGAGCGCCCCCTACGCTTCCTGTAGTGTATTACAGTCTGTCAGAATGAGAGTGTGGATCATATGAACATTATAGAGCATTATAGAGCGCCCCCTACACTTCCTGTAGTGTATTACAGTCTGTCAGAATGAGCGTGTGGATCATATGAACATTATAGAGCATTATAGAGCGCCCCCTACGCTTCCTGTAGTGTATTACAGTCTGTCAGAATGAGAGTGTGGATCATATGAACATTATAGAGCATTATAGAGCGCCCCCTACGCTTCCTGTAGTGTATTACAGTCTGACAGAATGAGCGTGTGGATCATATGAACATTATAGAGCGCCCCCTACGCTTCCTGTAGTGTATTACAGTCTGTCAGAATGAGCGTGTGGATTATATGAACATTATAGAGCATTATAGAGCGCCCCCTACGCTTCCTGTAGTGTATTACAGTCTGACAGAATGAGCGTGTGGATCATATGATCATTATAGAGCATTATAGAGCGCCCCCTACGCTTCCTGTAGTGTATTAGCATCTGTCAAAAATGAGAGTGAAGCTCATATGAACATTACACAGCGTTACAAAACCCTTGTTTGGGATTTAATAAACACATTAAGACACACAAACACAGACCATAGCATTCCCGCATTCCCACAACCAGCAGTGTGACCTCAGGAGGGCAGAGGTCAGTGATTAAAGTCTAAAACTGCGTCACATCATCTGTAAAAAATCCCCAGAGGCCAGTGAGGGACAGGAGAGTGATGGCAAGAGAGCACAGAGCGACCATCGCTCATTTCTATCTGAGAGCAAAACGAGCGGAACAGACCTGAAAACTCATGAAAATGGTGAGAAGGTCAGAAATCCAACCCCTGCCGCAGCTCTGACGGGATCAATTCTAGAGGAACACTGGAGTGATTTTAACGTGGAAGTTCTGGAGCACTCGGAGATTAAATACAGGGCCACAGGGGTCATCTGCTAAGTACTTATTCATTTAAGAACTAGGCACATTTACGCCCACCATCTATCAGCCACTCATTTGTGCTCTACTGGCTTCATTACAGCACACAGTGCTTGGACCCCAAGAATTGCCACTTGCCATATCATTTCAAGACGGACAATCAGCTGCTGTAGCGGCTACTACAGTCCACACAGGTCAATTTTAGATTCAGAGAGAGCGAGAGAGAGTGAGCGAGAGTGAGAAAGGGAGAGAGAGCGAGAGAGAGAATAAAACTCAACACACTCACCGCAGTCTGTTCCATGTCTACTGAAGAAGCCTGGACATCATCAGCTGAACCACTGTGGTCATCTATTAGAGAGGAAACAGAGACATGTGTAACCTTTAGGAAACATTGGTCAGCCTGGTCTAACCCTCATCTTCCAACAACCACAACATAAAGTCACGCTGTAGTTTTATCAGATCTTTTTCTGACTGACAGTTTTAGTAAAACTGTGTAAAAGAGCAGATTACAAGACTGGACCAGTCAGCCCCTCCGTACTTGATGGCGATGGTCAAAAGCCTCATTTGCACCAAGAGCCCTTCCAGCTTCAAGTCCGGCTTGGCTCGACCCGCCATCCTTTAAGATCCACAGAAGACGAGCGTCCAGACTTTTTACTGTCCTGCACCGAAGTGGTGGAACGAACTTCCCCTGAGTGTCCGAACATTTTATTTTATAGAGGATATATTTAGAATGGGTTTATATTTATAGAGGGTTTATTTATGAAGGGTTTATTTATGAAGGGTTTATTTATAGAGGGTTTATTTTTATAGATTTTATTTATAAAAGGTTTATTTAGAGAGTTTATTTATAGAGAGTTTATTTTTATAGATTTTATTTATAGAGGGTTTATTTATAGGGGGTTTATTTATAGAGGGTTTATTTATAGAGGGTTTATTTTTTTATAGATTTTATTTATAAAAGGTTTATTTAGAGAGTTTATTTATAGGGGGTTTATTTATAGGGGGTTTATTTATAGGGGGGTTATTTTTATAGATTTTATTTATAGAGGGTTTATTTATAGAGGATTTATTTATAGGGGGTTTATTTATAGAGGGTTTATTTATAGAGAGTTTATTTATAGAGGATTTATTTATAGAGGGTTTATTTTTTATAGATTTTATTTATAAAAGGTTTATTTAGAGAGTTTATTTATAAAGGGTTTATTTATAGAGAGTTTATTTTTATAGATTTTATTTATAGAGGGTTTATGTATAGAGGATTTATTTATAGAGATTTTATTTTTATATATTTTATTTATAGAGGGTTTATTTTTTATAGATTTTATTTATAGAGATTTTATTTATAGAGGGTTTATTTACAGAGGGTTTATTGTTATATGAACGGTTGCAACTGTAACAACTGTAATTTCCTTTCTGGGATCTATAAAGTATTTCTGAATTTGATAATTCCACTACATTTAATTATATTTAATTATATTGTGCACCTGAATTCCAGAATATTCCTCTATATTTACTTCCATCATACCTCCATCATTCCATCATCCGTTTATCAGTATTTAAGTTACATCTACATCTAAATGTCATTTTTCTACGTTGGAATGTAACTACATGGGTATTTGAGCATACACTGGCAGCCAATCCAACCTATCTGGAAGTGTGTGTGTGTGTGTGTGTGTGATAGACTGATGTTGGGAAGCATAAGCAGGTTCTATAAACCCAGCAGCTGCTTTAAAGAGTCAATAACTGACTCCGACTGTCTCTGAGCTCAGAGCTGCTCTACATCAGGCCTATTTTTGTCTAAGTGTTGGTGTGACCGTGTGTGTTTTGGGAGCGCCCTGCTATCAGCAGTGTCTGAACACACACTGTAAACACACCTCAAGGTTTCTCCCTGCAGACCGAGGTGAATGCAGCTCACTCTGCAGCTCTGACTGCAGGCCCTGCAGCTTTCCTGACCCAGCAGTTCGCTGTTATGAAGCGCCAAGCTGCACAAAAGTCACTGATGATCAAAACAGCTTGGACTCGTCATGTGGTTCTGGTCCCAAGACCAATATCACAGTAGATCCTTTAAGTCCTGTAAGTTTTGAGGTGGGCCGGGTCTCAATGAGCATCAATGAGCCTGTCACCAGTTCACTAGTTGTCCTTCCTTGGAGCACTTTCGGTAGGTCCTGACCACTGCATATTGGGAGGAACACCCCACAAGACCTACCTGATGTTCTGGAGATGTTCTGATGACCCAGTCGTCTATCTAGAACATCACAGTCTGGTTCTTGTCAAAGTGTCTCAGATTCTTACGCTTGTCAATTTTTCCTGCACCTTCAAGACCTGGCTGTTCACTCACTGCCTGATATGTAGATCCACCCCTCGACAGACAGGAGCCACTGGACCCAGATCATCAATGGTTTTAATGTTATGGCTGACTGGTGTGAGTTCTGATATTAAACATAACTGCTGTGTGTTGAGCTGCTGCAGAAATAGAGCTTCTGCTCATTATAGACGCAGTGAGGTAACGTCAGATTTCCTGTTTCTGTCTGCTGGTTCCTCTCAGTTTGGGTTTCGAATCATTTCGTTGGGGGTGGGTGGGGGTGGGGGTGGGGGGCAGTTGGTTAAACTGGCCACAGTCCCTTATAGCACTTCCCGTTATCAAACCGTGCACAAAGCTGAACATTAGATGACTCATTAACTCACTGACCTGCTGCCTAACAGCGGACGTGTCAACAATACACTCAGTGCTCATCAGTCATCACACTGACAAACACACCTACTGTAAGGTAAACACACACACACACACTGCTGACGCAGATGTGCAATTGCACACACACAGCTTGTCTAGTCCCTGTAGAGAAGTACTGCCAATAGAATAGGACTCTCTGGAGCAGATCAACATCATGACCCTATTGACACCATGCTGCCTAATAATACCAGGCGTGGGCTAGAGGGGTATAAAGCCCCCCAGCATTGATCTGTGGAGCAGTAGAAGAACGGTGTTCTCTGGAATGATGGTGGCGGAGCTCCATCCAGTGCTTATGATGGAATGAGCTGGCAGTTAGGAATGAGGTGGTGATCATCACCCACTATCCGGACCTTTCTAACGCTTTTGTTGCTGAATGCAATCAAATCCTTATAGCAATTCTCCTCAAAAATCTAGTAGAAAGTCTTCTTCTCTGGACAGTAGAGACAGTTACTCCAACAGAAGCAGGATCAGCTCTTTAATACCCTTGATTTCAGAAGAACCAAAGAATGAGCATGTGTCCCAATACTTTTGTCAATTTTATTTAAAATAAAGTATTTTGATTTCATGTATATTTATTATTGCAGATAATAATAAGAGTAAATAAAAGGTTCTTCAGGTTCTTCTTTCTTAGCAAACACACTGGTTCTACATAGAGTCATGTTCCTTAAATGAATCATGTGGATGCTCAAATGATTCTTTGCCTGGTTTAAGGGTTCTTCGAATGGGTGGAAACCTATATTAGTTCCACACAGCACCAAAACGGGTTCTACACAGGACCATGTTTGCTTAGTGTCCTGCTCCCGTCACTCTGTGGATGTTGATAGACTTGTGTTTGCAGGCATGCCCCCCCCAATGATTTAGCCCCGTTTTTTCACTGAACTCCCGCTGTAAATAGCATGGCTATGGGAGGATCACCTCCAGCTGACATTCACAGGAATAATACAGTGTCCCCGGCCGCGCGGGAAAGGCCAGGGTGTCTCCCGGTTTAGATCCCACAGCCCGAACAGAAACGGCGCAGAGCGGAAGCAGACCTTTCAGTCGCTCCATTCTGAGTCTGGAGAGTGTGATGACATCACTGCACTGCCCGAGCACACTGTGCTGAATGGATAAATATATAAGTGTAAACAATGCTGCTATTCACAGCACTCCCTGAATGAGCGAGATAAAGGCCCCAGATCCTCCCACACACAGCTTTAACTGACCACACCACACAAACCAAACAAAGGCTCTCCTCTAACAGGAACATCAGAGCCACAGTGTGTGTAGGTATAGCGCTGAACCTGGCTGATATGACGGACTGTCTGAATCTCAAACCTCAATGCTGCCTGCTTAACCGTATCCCTTTTCTCTCCATAAGGGGGAATCGGACAGTTGTTCTCCAATTTCAAGATGAAAGGACCAATAAGAAACTATACGTTGGACTATACGCCCAAAAGTATGCAGACACTCCTTGTAATGAGTAAGTTCAGCAACTTTGGTGGCACTGGTGGCCATTCGTAGATAGAGGAGTTGGTGGGCAGAAGTGGTGGTTCAGCAGTTAGAGTTATAGGGTTATGGGTTCGATACCCGGGCTCGGCAAGCTGCCACTGCTGGGCCCTTGAGCAAGGCCCTTCACCCTCTCTGCTCCTGGGCGCTGGAGTTGGTTGCCCACCACTCTGGTTGTGTGTGTGTGTGCTCACTGCCCCTAGTTCACTAGTGTGTGTTCACTACCACAGATGGGTCAACTGTGGAGGACACATTTTGCTGGAGCTCCAGTAAACACCTCTGGGATAAGTCTGAGAGGCATTTTGAGAGTATATATATATATATATATTAGATAGATAGATATCATTTATTTATTTAAAATAATTTATAAATAATTATATATATATATATATATATTCAATTTAATAATTCTTTTGAATTAATTCAGTAAATAAATGTGTGTCTAAAATGTGCAGGAAAATACTAAACTAAAATACTGCAAAAAGCCCAGACTGAAGCTCTTTCGGCCCCAAAGGGGTTAAAACACCGGAGCGGTTTGGGTGGTGATGAGTGCTGACATCACAAAAAGGAGCTATGATTAATATTTTATACATAAACAGGCTTATGCGTGGATATTGTTTACTGTAAATAACAGCGGCTGAGTGTGAAAATGCTGTCTTCTGTAAATAAGAGCATGTGTTCTCAGTGCAGTCGCAGCAAACAGCAGCAGGACAAACGGCCAGCTTCTTTTAGAAGCAACACATGGCACTGTGTAGTTTGGAGCAGTGATCACATGCTGACGGTCATGGGACAGCACGGAGAGCAGGGTGTGTGTGTGTGTGTGTGTGTGTGTGTGTGTGTGTGTGTGTGTGTGTGTGTGTGTGTTGTCCTATACACAGCAATGCTTTGGTCTAGGCTTCTGCCCAGGCCTTGCAAATCCCTAAAACCATTACACACCTAAGCATGAAGCTCATTATGACTGATTTCCTGAGAAGATCCTAATAATAATAATAATAATAATAATAATAACAACTCTATTGCAATATATAATGTTTTATAAAATAATATGATAATGTAAATAATTGAACATTCAACTAATCATATATAAGAGCAGCAATAACAGCAATAGCAACAGTGAACAGTGAGATCATCTTACCAGCCACTTGTTCCTCATGTGGTTCCTCTTTCTCCCTGCACTCCCCCTCCGTCTGATTTCTCTCTTCGTTCAGGCTGTCGCTTCCACATAAACCACCCGTGCTGCCACCAGTGTCTGAAGGTGGCAGGTCATGGGACAAACCACTGTCCACCTCCACAGGGGAGCTGGAATCCAAACCCAGGACTGTACCACTGTCCTGTACCAGAGTCTGGGTGGAGGCTCCTAGTGTGTCAGCGGTGGAGGTGTTGTCCAGAGAACAGCCTGAATCGCTGGACGGTTCTGGAGCTGCGGCAGTGCTGACAGGCAACGGTACGTCCGGAACACGGCCTTCATCCCCAGAGATCTCAGACTGAGGGTCAAGAGATACTCCAACGTCACTTTCCTTGGCTGAAGAATCACATAAAGATGTTGAAGGTAGGTCACACTCTTCTGAAGCTATCTCTGAGCTCACACACTCCTGCTTGGTCTCATTTGACCCAGCAAATGTGCGTCCGGCTTTGTCGGCCTGCCCCGGGGCTTGAGGAACATGGCTTTCAGCCCCAGAGATCACAGCCTCAGACTGTTGCTCAACAGATAATCCAGAGAAGTTTTCCTTTGGCACAGAATCGCATGGAAAGGCAGAGGGCATCTCGCATGCTTCCGGCTCCATTTCCCTACCAGACTCAAGGACTGCTGAAACGGTTTTGCCAGAATTGCCAGAAATTGCACTTGTAGATTCAGGCGTACCACATGGCATCTCTTCGGGTTTGGAAGCTGGTGTAGGAACCTCATGGGTTTGAGCTACAGTCAGTACTTCAGTCTGTGGACTCTGTGGTCTTTCTGGACTATGGATGTGATCCCTGAGCAGTGCAGATTCATGATGTGACTCATTAAATGCTCCTGATGATGTTTCTTCAGCTGCAGCCAAACTAGGAGGAGATGCATCTTCACCTCCTTGGTGTGAAGTACCTCCAACTGCAGCATCAGCTAAAGGAGAGACCTTTTCCCCCGACAAATCAGATGGGGATGCAGCTTCACGTCTTTGGGGTGACATTCCTCCACTTCCAGCTTCAGCTAAAGGAGATGCAGGTTTACTTACTACTGATGGAGATGCTTCTCCACTTTCTCCAAGCAATGTTCCTCCAACAGTAGCCTCACCATGATGTGATGCAGCTTCACTCCTGTGTGATGTTTCTCCAACTCCAGCCTCTTTAAAAGGAGCTACGTCTTCACTTCCCCCTGACAAGGTTTCTCCATCATCTGGTACTGTTTCTCCAACAGCAGCTCCTTCAGAAGAAGATTCACTCTTTTGTGGTGATGCTTCTCTAACTTCAGCCTCAGCCAAAGCAGAAGCATCTTCTCCTCCTCCTGATAATGTTACTTCCACTCCATCTTCAGCTGAAGGAGATGCAGGTTTACCTACTACTGATGGAGATGCTTCTCCACTTTCTCCAAGCAATGTTCCCCCAACAGTAGCCTCACCAGGATGCGATGCAGCTTCACTCCTGTGTGATGTTTCCCCAACTCCAGCCTCTTCTACTGTTTCTCCAACAGCAGCTCCTTCAGAAGAAGATGCATCTTTATTTCCTCCCAATGATGTTTCTCCAATTGCGGCTTGATTAGAAGGTGACCCGTCTTCACTCTTTTGTGGTGATGTTTCTCCAACTCCAGCCTCTTTAAAAGGAACTACGTCTTCACTTGCCCCTGACAAGGTTTCTCCATCAGCAGTCTCTTTACTTTCATGGGACGGTTCCCCAACTCCAGCCTCTGGTACTGTTTCTCCAACAGCAGCTCCTTCAGAAGAAGATTCACTCTTTTGTGGTGATGCTTCTCTAACCTCAGCCTCAGCCAAAGCAGAAGCATCTTCTCCTCCTCCTGATAACGTTACTTCCACTCCAGCCCCAGCTTCACCTACTCCAGACAACACTTCCCCAACTGCACTCAAATCAGAAGCGGACAACGTTCTGCCTTCAGGTTTAGCCTCATTACATGAACCCACAGGTGACGAATCCTTTAGGAGTTGAGGAGAATCACCTGGAGCCACTTCACCACTTCCTTCCTCGGCAGCTACGGACTCGGAAAGGCACTCATGCCACTGCTCCTTATCAAGCGTTCCATGAACTCCATCTTCCATCACATCATCAGAGGGTGCAGCTTTGTCAGCGGGATCTCCACATGAGCTCCTCACCTGTTCCTCACATTCTGACGCACTTCCAGCTGGAGAGACGGTCATTTGATCGGCCTGTTGGTGCTGCTCCCCTGGGTCTGCAACGTTTTCAGCCGCCTCCACCACCGTTTCCTCCGGTGTATGGCAGTCTGAGAGCGGTGATGATTCACGCCGGACATTGTGAACAGGTCCTGGTGCCATGTTCGGCCGTAAGCTTATCGACTCCAAGGCGGAATCTCCCTCAAACCCGCTAAAACCTTTGTCCTGGCCCGCTTCTATCTTTGCACTGTGGTTTCCTGTATCCTTCTTCGAGCTGCCAGCAGGCTCATCACCGGTTTCTGAACCACCCACAGTTTCCTCACCTGCTTTGGTGTCATTAACTTCTGAAATTAGTCCTAAACCAGCGTCGAAATGTAAGGAATTTACCTCCCAGCTGCCTTCGATCTTCACCTTGCCGGAGTTTCGGCCGCTTTCCCCCAAAACTTCAGAAAAACTGACCCCCCCTGTGTCCAAGCTTGGAGTTTCCTGATCGATTAGTCCCCGATTTTCTCCTAAATGTTGAGAAATCGCCTCCGTTGCCTCACAACAGCCGCCTGCCTGCTTCTCGCCGTTCTTCTGACCACCTTCCTCCGAAACGTCTTGCTGTAATTTGCTCAGTTCTGCAGTTTCCTGACCACTGCTAGGCGCTCCTTCCTTTTCCTTTGGTAAGTCCCGTCTCCTGCTTTCCTCACTCTTTTCAGAGCTGTGCTTCGTTTCTGAGGGGAGGAGCCCTTGGGACTGGCCCATGGCTGCCTCCTCCGGGTTGCCAGATTGGGGTTTATTGTGTGTTTTGTTTGAAAAGTGCTCTTTCTGCTCCGCCGTGATTACACACACCTCTCTATCTGCTTCCTCCTGCTGCGATTCTCCACAGGAAGTGCCACTGAGGTCTAAACACTCCTCCTCGTCTTCCACCCGCACGCCCTCACCGGCCGAGCCGTCCGGTGCCCCCTCGTCCAGCTCTTCCGACTGGACGTAATCCCCAGTGCCGTTCAGGAGCTCTCTGTTTTCTCTCTCAGCTTCTGCCTGGGCGTCTTGATGCTCGCGCGCCGGCAGGTTCTGCAGGGAGGGTCCAGGGCAGGAAGTTCTTGTGGCTTTCTGAGAGCTGTCACTGATATCTCTGCTCAGAATCAGAGAAACAGGCTGCTGCTCGATCAGAGAAATCCCCTGAATAAAGAGAGAGAGGGAGAGAGAGAAGCTGTTACTGAGGTCTAATGAGGTTGTCTCAAACTTGCACACAGTAAAAGTGACATAAAACATTAACTCAGATCCACAGACAGAGAGGAGGAGGAGGAGGAGGAGGAGGAAGGCAAAAAAAGGCAAACAGACCACAATCTGTTTTTAGTCACTGATATCTACCTCCTACAGCGGTCACAAAGCAAATAAGCTCTCTGATGACTCACAGCTGACACAAACCTCTTAAAGTGCCAGGACCTTCTCATAAGCACATAACTGACATATTAGCTTCACAGCAGGTACTGAAAAATGACCGTAGTTACTGAACAGAAGGGCTTAAAGGGCTTAGAGCACGGGAAACCTGCTCTGTTGAAAAAGAGCTTCATGTAGACGGACGTCTTTTGACTTTATTTCATTAACAGAGGCAGCACTTCAATCAGCATCATTTCATTATGTAAATGTGTCTGATTTAGACAAATGGCTCATTTCTATCTGCACACTCTGGGCAGGGTGGCGTTATCTAAAAAGAACGGCCCATTTCACACACAAAAAAAAGAAGAAAATCTCACAAAACACACAGATATAATAAAAATATCAATATTCTATATATAAAAACAAAAAACACCATAAACATGTCACATTAAATACAACACACACAACAGATTTCACATTCTCAGTTTTTTGGAAAAATCTCGAACCGTTTATTCTACAGTTCATTAGGGCCGGTACTTACATGTTATGGTCAATACTGATCATTTTAAGTAACTGGAAAATCTGATAATTAATAAAATAAAATAAAAATGAATACAAAAATATCTTTTGTACTTAAAAAAAAAAAAAGGTAAATGCAAAAAGATTCAAAAAGAAGTCATTTCATTTTGGAGCATTTCCATTGGTCCATTCATCATGAAATGTTAAAAAATAAATAAACAAAAAAGATCTTTGCAGGAGTGAAAATTTATATATTTGGTTTTCTAGGGGTTTCAGATAGAGATAAATATTCAGATCAATGTAATTAAATGTTCATATTAAATATTCATAATTAAATATTCATTTTAATAACCTCATGTTCTAACCACGAATAAACTAAATGAATTCAAAGTCATATATAATATAATATGATAATATAATATAATATAATTTCTGCATCTTAATTATGTTAGAATTTTATATTCTGATGCTTAATTTTAGGAGTGGATCCATTTTCCATGTGCGTTATTCTCATTATTCTTATTATAAAGATAGTTTGTGAACCAACAGATCCTCCTGTTCAGTCTTCATTACTGTCCTGTAGTTAAACATCGCTTTTAGTTGTCATGGCAACGCTAAACGTCATGAAACTATATGCAATATTTCTGCATCAGTATTATTGACCAACCGATTCAGCCTGGCTTCACCCAATCCAAACACAAACTAACCTCAGCCTGTTTTCAAGCCAGCATGGCTGTGATGCAACAACAATGACCACAAACACTGCATGCACCCACACACACTCACTCACACATACACACTCACTCACACCTGCCTGCTCAGCCTACAGTAGCCTAGGCCTGTCTAGACCCACTCATGTTATACTGTTTTGGCCTGGACTGCTTTCTGAACTCCGGACAGCCAATCAGAACAGACACCATTTACATATTCTTCAAAGGTAGAGTAACAGAAATAGTCTAATTCTATTCTAATTCTTGGTTCTTAACTTCACACAAACTTGACCCAAAGTGACCTCCGGCAGAACAGAAAATACAAGCAGGAATTAAGATACGAGCCCTTAGGGGGTTAAACTGAGAACGGTGCTTTACCTTCTCCTGCCGGTGTGACTCAATGAAGCGCTGGAGCTCCTCCACGTCCGTCCGCAGGTCTGGTGGCGAACCGTCCGTATCGCTGTCCACCGTCAGTGTGAAGGTGTTCAGCTTCGGGTGGTGGAGGAATGCCCGGCCTACTGGGAAACGCGGCCTAGCGGCTTTAGTTTCGAAGCGAGGTGATTTCTCCAGCCTGAAAACATAAACAGAAACACACAGAGAGAGAGAGACGCCCTGTGAATCAGACACACACCTTCCACACCCACAACACACTGCCACACCTTCCCCTCACCACACTGCATTCAGCCGAGCCACATTCATACAGAGCTTTTCACAATAGAAACGGTCACGAAAGCAGCTGCGGTAGAGGCTGCCACACACACACACACACACACACACACACACACACACACACACACACACACACACACACACACACACACACAGTACCAGCCAAACGTGTGGCCAGACACATTTGAAGAAAGAAAGTACCAACTGAAAAATAGTGGCTTTGGTGCAAAAAGTAGAACCGTTCTACAGTGGAGGTTCTAGATAAGCTCCCCCAGTCAGAGCTGGAGTTCTACAGTGGAGGTTCTAGATAAGCTCCCCCAGTCAGAGCTGGAGTTCTACAGTGGAGGTTCTAGATAAGCTCCCCCAGTCAGAGCTGGAGTTCTACAGTGGAGGTTCTAGATAAGCTCCCCCAGTCAGAGCTGTGGTTCTACAGTGGAGGTTCTAGATAATCTCCCCCAGTCAGAGCTGGAGTTCTACAGTGGATGTTCTAGATAAGCTCCCCCAGTCAGAGCTGGAGTTCTACAGTGGAGGTTCTAGATAATCTCCCCCAGTCAGAGCTGGAGTTCTACAGTGGAGGTTCTAGATAAGCTCCCCCAGTCAGAGCTGTGGTTCTACAGTGGAGGTGAAGGGAAGCAGACGTCTGAAGCTCTAATAAAAGCTCCTCACAGAAAGTTCTTCACCTAATGGTGATGAAGACGCTGCCTGATGCCTGAGACACGGTTCTACCAGAGTTCTGAGAAGAGTTCGGCTCTAGAACCTGCTTTTAGAACCAGATCATTAAAATGGTGGAGGGATACATGCTGCAGGGTGTAGTGCGGCTACAGAAAGTAGTCCCTAAAGAAAACTGCATTAGTTGAGATTCTCTATTCACTATTTTACCAACATCATTCTATATAAAACTCAGGGAATACATTATGGGCTGTATCTGTGTTGTAGTCATGGCGACTGTTGCCTGCTTCCATTCACCACCAATGTAAAAAATAAATAAATAGATGTGGGCTAGACGGGTATAAAGCCCCCCAGCATTGAGCTGTGGAGCACTGGAAGAGCTGTGTTCTCTGGAATGATGGTGGTGGAGCTCCATCCAGTGCTTTTGGATAGGATGATGGATGGTGATCATCATCCAAAATCCTGACCTTACTAACTCTTGTTGCTGAATGCTTTCAAATCCTCACAGCAATGTTCCTCCAGAATCTAGTAGAAAGTCTTCTTCTCTGGACAGTAAAAACAGTTACTCCAACAAAAGGAATTGTTTAACAGCCTTGATTTTAGATAAACAGTGAATGAGCAGGTGTCCCAATACTTTTGTCCATATAGTGTATGTAAGATAAGGGATAGAAAAAAGCCTCAGCAGTGCTCAGGAACTGCTTCTTTAAAGCTCCATACTGTAACTATGAGCCAGTGACCTGGCGGACAACACTCTCTCTGACGCAGTGAAACACACACACACACACACACACACACACACACACACACACACACACACACACACACACACACACACACACACACACACACACAGGACTAGAGTGACCCAGCCTGCCGACCAAACAACATCTGATGCAGCATCTGTTCGATCTGTTTTTATATATATATAAAAATAAATAAAAGGCACTACTACTTTGAGAAGTTCCCAAAACCTTTGCAATGTTCTTTGTAAGCCCTATGCACTGTATAGTATGCACTTTATTCGGGTGTCCAGAAGTATTCCTTATACACTGTATACTGCAGAGTGTCGGGCTGCGTTCTACACAAATGCCAATGCACTATATACAGGTCTATTTTGGGCAATGTCTTCGTATGTACTCTATGCACTGCACTGTACCCTACCCCCTAAATAATGTTCACTATTTTAGGCTGTATCCGAGACTTCTCCTTGTGCACTACATAGCGTGCACAATTAAGGGCTGTATCCAAGACAATTCCATATGCACTACTGTGTGCATCATTTTGGGCTGTGTCCAAGACACCTCCTTGTGCACTATAGGGGGTGCACTATTTAGGGCTATGTCAGAAAGAGCTTTTTTGAGCCATGTCTAAAACTCTCCCTTTTGCGCTGTAGTGTGCACTTTTTAAAGCTATCTAGTACACTATTTTGGGCTACACCTAAAAAAACAGCTTAAATTGTAGAATAGAGTGCGCACTACTGCGAGACTGTTCCCACTATACACTATGTGGAAACTAAAAAAAGTTTAGGAAAACCTTAACTATTCCTAATGTAGTGTACAGTGTACTAGACACTAGGTAGTGCATAAATGAATATCCATAATGCACTGGGAAAGCATCAGCCTTTAAGTTTGGCTGAATGTAGTGAAGACTGGAAAGCCTTGTGTTTCTTACTTTTAAGAGAGAGTCATTCGTTTGTGTATGCGTGTGTGTGTGTGTGTGTGTGTGTGTGTGTGTGTCTTTAGCTGTTTACTCAGAGCTGCACACTCTGTCCTTGTGCGTTCTTATCACAGCTCCAATATTTCAACATCAGCTGACTGAAACTCGTCCCGACGGCCAGACTCTCTCTCTGTAGGTGTACGAGGCTGAATGGAAAAGCTAAGAATCACTGATCCACAGCTCAATGCTGGGGGGCCTTGTACCCCTCTAGCCCACGCCTGGCACTGGGTACGGTCCTCCAGAGTGTCCTGTTCTATTGGTCAGTGCAGCTGTGTGCAAATTAACACCTATGTCAGCAATAAGGGCACCTGTAAAGCAGCTAGACACATTAATATGAAGACCTGTCTGCATACTTTTGGACACATATAGTAGACTAAAGTTTTAGACCCCTGTGATCTGGAGGTTTTGTGTATGTAAATTTCACCTGTGTGTGTGTGTACTCACTCAGAGAGCAGGTGCTGAAGCTGGGAGTGTCCTCGTTTCTGGGCCACTCCGATGGGTGTATGTCCCTGTTTGTTTTGGTGTCTCAGGGCATCCCGGCCACCCGGCTGCTGCAGCAGGAACAGCGCCACCCTCCGCAGACCGCGCCGCGCCGCAAAGTGCAGCAGAGTCTCGTGGGGTCCAGGATCTGCAGATAAGCACACGAGCAGGCCTGGTTAAATCAGTGAGCAGTTCTAACAGATCCGTTCTTACTTTTATTGATTGGTTAATTGATTGATTGATTTATACAGTATTGATTTACCGTGTTTGTGTTTTGGCTCTGGTTTTTAATGTTATTGAGATTTTTTTTTATCTGAAACTGTAATTTCATATTCCAGAGGCAGGTTTAGGCAGGTTAACATGTGTTAGGGATCTGTGTTTGGTCACATTCCCATAATTCCACCACATTTCCCACCATGTATCTCCATACACCTCCTCTTCAGTAAAACACCATACACAGTTCAGTCGTCTGCATGCATGTTCTTAAGTAAAGAGTGAAATCGTGTTCTTACAGGTTCTCCGGCGCTACAGCAGAACCCTACCGCTGCTCCCGTTACCATTACATTACCACAACAGCTCCGGTTCCTTGCTTTCCAGAGTCAGCGCTCTGACCTGTGCTGTGAGAACCATCGACCAGGCTGAGCTCACCAGCAGTGTTTGTTGTGCCAAAGTTTGATAACACTTAGGCCTGCCCTCTTACTGCCTCGGCCAATGAGAGGCAGTGAGCTTCTCAATCACTTTATAAAAACAGTAGGACCAAGGAGGGCTGGGCCGGGCCTCAAGCTACCCCTGTGGCAGGGATTCTGGGTAAAGCCACACAGCCAGAGTTAAAAAACAAACAAACAACAAAAAAAAAAACACTGAATTTACAGCAGAGACACAACACGACTTCAACCCCAGTAAATAATACAGAAAAAAGAGCACCAGTAGAGCCTCTGTGATGGTTTCCAGCGTGATTACAGATCACTGGTGGCTATTCTGGAGAGTGAGAGACAGAGAGAGACTGGAGCTGGTGGTCAGAGGGGGCGGACAGTGGGGGGATTGTTCTGGGCTGTTAATGAAGGGCTGGGAACGGGAGCGTTCAGTTAAACGGGCCGCTGGGGATTCAGAGACTAATTTGGAAACACAGCCGAGAGAGAGAGAGAGAGAGAGAGAGAGAGAGAGAGAAAGAAAAGAGAGGTGGTTGGTAAAGTGCAGTTCGTCAGTCTGTCTGGGTGACATAGGGGGTAGGCTGGGTGACATTGGGGTAAGCTGGGTGACGTGGTGGGGGGGGGGTGTAGGCTGGGTGACGTGGGGTGGGCGTA
>NC_132896.1:1311331-1323831 GCF_030463535.1 Salminus brasiliensis | reverse complement strand
ATTAGTCAGCCATTCCCCTTAATTACAGTTTTAAGCACCATGTGTGTGTGTCTGTCTGTCTGCATGTGGGTGTGTGCGTGTGTGTGTGTGTGTGTGTGTGTGCTCCCGCGTGTGTGTGCGTGTGACATTCACGACTCATCTGCTTTTGTGCCACACACTCGCCTCTGTTTCGGAGTGTGTTCTGTGTGCTAAAGCTCGAGACAACTACAAACACAAAGTGCAAAATTACAATTATTACAGTTATCATTATTCCCTTTCAAATGATTAGTGCCATTATTAATCAGAATAATCATAATCGAGAGTTTCCAGGGGTTAAAATCGCATGTTCAAATTGATGGATGACAAAGATGAGATAACTATACTTTGCGTACGATCAGATTAAAGCATACACAGAAATACTTCTTTAATAACAATTATTAAAATTCACTATACAAACAAAAGTACTGGGACGCCTGCTAATTCAGAGTTTCTTTTTGTTGGATGATCACCACCCCACCTCAGCATCCCCAAATTCCCAACTCAGCCCAAAAGTACTGGATGGAGCTCCACCACCATCATTCCAGAGAGTTCTTCCACTGCTCCACAGCTCCTTCAATGCTGGGGGCCTTCATACCCCTCTAGCCCACGCCTGGCATTATTAGGCAGCATGGAGCCAATAGGGTCATGATGTTAATCTGCTCCAGAGAGTCCTATTCTATTGGCAGTACTTCTTCTCTACAGGGGCTAGACAAGCTACAACTTAAAGTAGCTGAAAGCAATAATTAGAAGGAGTGTCCATATACTTTTGGACAACATTAACTAAAAGCTAAGAAAACCGTAGGATAATAAATAATGCTCTTAACAGAGAGGAACCACAAGAGTATCTCTGCAGCACAGCAGCAAAAACAAAGGATCGGATCTGGATCAGATACAAGCTCAATCTTCTGGATGGGATCTGGACATCCCGAACACCCCCCCCCTTCAAGAGCACCCCCCCATCATCAACAAACTGGAAGACGTTATCAAGGGGTCCATCTCCTCACTGCTCTCTGATACAGACCTAATGAGCAACAGAAACAGCTGTGTGGACTCTCTCGCCACTCAGCCTCGAATAATCTACCTCATAACGCGCTAAGGTCATCTGAGGACACGCCAGCTGAGACACTGGGCTATATTAGAGTCCTCGTGCTCCAGTGTGGTGAAAATGGAGAAGCGTCAACACAGAACTCCTGCAGCTCCTCAGAAACCTCTGGCTGAAGATAGCAGGACGCTTTTAGACTGCAGCAGCCCAATATGGAGAGCAGGTGCTGGGGGAGGTCAAAAGCATAAACACAGCATAAACACTGCCACGAGAAGACCACCCAGCACGAAGAACCTTCAATAAGACCCTCGAACATCACACACACTGTAATCCATCAGTGTTAAACTACAATACCCACAATCCAGCACCTACACAATGTACACAATTACAACCACATGCTGCGTGAAGCTCATATGATCAAAACGATTTATTAGAAACCCCTATCTTGTGCTTCCACTCACTGGCCACTTTAGTAGAAACCCCTACCTTGTGCTTCCACTCACTGGCCACTTTATTAGAAACGCCCACCTTGTGCTTCCACTCACTGGCCACTTTATTAGAAACCCCTACCTTGTGCTTCCACTCACTGGCCACTTTAGTAGAAACACCTACCTTGTGCTTCCACTCACTGACCACTTTAGTAGAAACACCTACCTTGTGCTTCCACTCACTGGCCACTTTATTAGAAACCCCTACCTTGTGCTTCCACTCACTGGCCACTTTATTAGAAACCCCTACCTTGTGCTTCCACTCACTGGCCACTTTATTAGAAACACCTTCCTTGTGCTTCCACTCACTGGCCACTTTATTAGAAACCCCTACCTTGTGCTTCCACTCACTGGCCACTTTATTAGAAACACATACCTTGTTCTTCCTTACTGGCCACTTTATTAGAAACCCCTACCCTGTGCTTCCACTCACTGGCCACTTTATTAGAAACCCCTACCCTGTGCTTCCACTCACTGGCCACTTTATTAGAAACCCCTACCCTGTGCTTCCACTCACTGGCCACTTTATTAGAAACCCCTACCTTTGCCATTACTTTCATTCAATATAAATACTGTAAGCTGAAATATTGTAAAGGTCTGAGGTTTTACTCCTTATTTCGAGGTTTTAGATAAGAGGGTGTTTTTAATAACTGTAATATTTGTGATAGTTATTGATCATCACTGCAGTGATGATGTGTTTACATTAGAAAACAAATAAAGGACTAAGGGTTAACACAGGGAGGACGCAACACACACAGCAAAGTGAACACACTGCTCCTGCCTGGGCTCCACACTCCCTCAGAAATGCCCCCATCTGCTGCCCGACTGTTAGCTGAAGGAAGAGCAGTCTGCTGTGTAAGGTAAACAGCCGCAGTCCACTTTAATTAGCACTGAGAGAACGACGGTGTGATCAACACTGCTGACGCAGCTTCAACCAGACCCAGACATACAAACCCTCGTTCTACCAGACTGCAGAGAGAGGGAGGCAGTGGGTCGGGTCTGTGCGGGTTTTCTGTCTCTCGTATTGTTTTCCTGCTGTTCTGTGAGTCGAACGAATGTTATCAGTCCAACCACCTGCAACGTGCACATGCACATGCAAAGCAGCACGCAACAGACATGCAGCTGTAACCACAGACACACACACACACACACACACACTTATCAAGACCTGAATCATAACCTAGCTACCCTAGTCCAAACTGTAACCAAACTGTAACCAAATTTATTTATATATATATATATACACACACATACACACACACACACACACATATACACACACATATATATATATAAATAAATGCATATTTAATCCTCAAATTACTCAAAAAACCCAAAGTAAAGGTAATAATGACAAACTCGTCTATGTTGGCTGGCCAGACTACTCCCCAACAACGCCAGGCGTCCTTCTGCACTTAACACTCCTACACTACTCTTCAGTCAACTCCTCACATTCAACACTGACGCTTTTCTTAACTCTCGAGATTCAAGACGACTCCAGACCCTCTTCCTTTGTTCCCACACTGTTCCAAAAGACTTCTATAGAAGCTGAAGTATCAACTGAAGCTTTTTACTCCAGTAAAAGTGTAAAAGTACTGATTTCAGAACCACTTCAAGTAGAAAAGTAAAAGTAATGGAAGGAAAACAAAGGCTGAAAGGGGTCTATAGTGCACTACCCCCCACCCCACCCCACCCCCCCCCCAAAAAAAAAAAAACATTTCTCTAAAAGCCATAATGAGGAGAATGATCTATTAAAATGTTGATGTTAAAAATGTTGGGCTGCACTAGGCTCCTGTTTCAGCTGCAGATCTGCCCATTGAAAATGAAGCATTTCAGTAATATCAGCTCTATTAAAGGAGCGTCTCTGTGCTCTACTGAGCATCAACATGAGCTTCATGGAGGGGAAATATGAGGAGTCTAGAAGTTCTGTAAAGCTGCAGAAAGTCAGACTTCAGAGGCGTGTGATCAATAAGCTTTATTGGAATGTAAATGTGGGGCTCAGTCGGGACGTTTCACTGCAGCTCTCTTGAGTCTCTGCCACGGACACAGTCTTCATACTAGACTACAGACGTCTGCTGTGAGCTCGCTGGAGAGTGACGGGACGTGTGCAGGTGTGATGGATCTCTTATAAACCAATAGGGAGTCGGAATGGAGTCTGTTTATACTTCTCATCCAATCACGATCAGACTCTCACTTTCAGGATGGAGAGATTTATCTGGACAGGGTTTGGAGCCGGAATGAAAACAAAGGGAAATGAAATAGGAGGAACGAGGCTGTTTTTAAAATGTAAGGAGGAGAAAGTTCAGATAATTGGGTGAAAATGTGAGAAGTAGAAGTAAAAAGTCTGAAAAATAAAGAATTACTGCAGTAAAGTTTAGAGAACCAGCCTTTGCTATTTCACACCTCTGTTCCTTTGACTCCCAAACTCTTTTACCCTAAGCACTTCTCCCAATTCAGGACCATCTCCTCCTCCACCTGTTTCCTCAACACTCAAACATCTCCAGACACCCAAACTCACTCCGGCCCCATTACCTGTCTGTTCCCAGGATGCCCAGACTCTTCCCTAGACACTTTCCTTGGCATTCAAACTCCTCCACGGACACCAGACTCATTCCCTAGCCGACTCCAGATTTATCCAGCCAACACATGACGCCCTTCCACTGAGACTACACACCTGACTCTTCCTGCAACACCTGGATTCACACCTGATTAAGTCACATCATAAGACCGGTCACCTCGAACACAGAAGTACATCATATCTCTCAGCAGTGTTGCGTTATGACCTGCGTCCAGCTTCTCTTCCCACACAGTGTGTCCTGGATACTGCACTAATCTAATTAAAAACCCCTCCCACCCTGAACACACAGCCTGGCCTCTACACCATCAGCTGAACCATCAGGACTGGAAGCATTTCTGCCTCAGATTATTCCTCTTACAGCCCAACAGAAGCCAGCGAGAGCAGAGAAGGTCTGCATACTTACGTATAACGGAGCTTGCTGCGGATTCAGTTTCATGGCGTCGGCCACTGTGGAGAGACAGAGGAGAGGCAGAGGTTAGCGGCATGACGTTGCTCTGAGCAGGAGAAGCTCATTTTACTGCTCCCTTTCTCCGGGTGGGATCCCAAACCGGTGCTTGAATGCAACACAAACAACCAGGGCCGGCCCAAGCCTTTATGGGGCCCTAAGCAGATTTTCATTTGGGGTCCCCTCCACTCATCTCACCACCTCAGCACCAGATGCTTCATTATTTCATAGGGAGAGAGAGAGATTGCGCAATACGCTGAAGCACCCGGACCTTTATCCACCACCCAAGCAGCGCATATCTGCATTTGCCCAACAGTGGCAGCAGCAGCCGACAATAGGAGCTGATTAACCTAGTGTTGGTGAGCCATAAAAATAAATTAATATAATAATCACTTTTAGCTGTTTAATATCATTTCATTTTATTATTCAATGTTTTTTAAAAAAATATATTTTATCATGGTGCTCTTGGGGGCCCCCTTTGTTGTTGCAGTCCTAACTGATTTCAGATGGCATGAAAAAAATATAACAATGATACCATGAGATGAAACACTACATAATACCATCAAAAGTCGCAAAAAAACAAATAAATTAAAAAAAAATAATAATAATTAAATAAATAAATAAATAAATAAATATATAAGAGCCAGCCTCATTTCAGAGAATCCAGAAGAGCCCTACTGTGCTCAAGACACCACATCCAGGTAGCGCTGACTCACAGGTGTCGGGCCGTGTGCATCCAGCTAACCTTCATTTCCAGGCGAGGGTCTCTGAAACAGAAGCGACACCTTGCCCGAAACCCAGCCTGGGGGGGGGGTGTAATACCAACCCGGTCACTCCACTGAACTCCACGGTCAAACTCTAACGACACCAAACATCACCCTGTGACTCAGTGGAGTTCATCAGAATTCGTGACCACAAAAGGTGAAGTGAGCAGTTCACACAAAACAGCCAGCGGCAGTCCTCACACACAGTAACTCACACTCAGTAACTCACCACACACACACACACACACACAGCTCAACGGCATGACTGCACAGAGGTGCCACTCTCTGGAATGTCACACTGAGCTGCCAAGCATGGTGTCCACTTGTTAGTGGGCACAGAGTTTCACCCATCTACGAGAAAAGGGTGAGCCTGGAACCATACACTATGTGTCCAAATGTTTGTAGACACCCCTTCTAATAAACAAATTCAGCTAGTTTAGGTCACACATTCACACACACAGCTTGTCTAGTCCCTGTAGAGAAGTACTGCCAATAGAATAGGACTCTCTGGAGCAGATCAACATCATGACCCTATTGTCTCCATGCTGCCTATTAATGCCAGGCGTGGGCTAGAGGGGTATAAAGCCCCCCAGCATTGAGGAGCTGTGGAGCAGTGGAAGAACTGTGTTCTCTGGAATGATGGTGGTGGAGCTCCATCCAGTACTTTTGAATGGGAGGAGATGGGCAGTTGGGGATGATGATGATCATCATCATCCCCATCATCATCATCATCATCCAACATCCTGACCTCACTAAAGCTCTTCTTGCTGAATACAAATCAAATCCTTACAGAAATGCTGCTCCAAATTCTAGTAGAAAGTCTTCTTCTCTGGACAGTAGAGACAGATACTCCAACAGAAGCAGGATCAACTCTTTTAATACCCTTGATTTCAGAAGAGACAACGAATGAGCAGGTGTCCCAATACTTTTGTCCATCCAGCGTGCATTCAGCCTCAGGGATCAGAACATTCGCAGACAAACATTAACAATAAGAACCTAGAGCTCTCATTGCTCAGCAGGTGGTGAAACGAGCTGTAAATCATTACTGAGGTACAGAGAGTGAGAGAGAGAGAAAATGAGCAAGCGACTGGTCCAGTAATCTCTACCTGATGCTAGTAATCCACCTCCTAGGGCACTTCCCAACCACCCTAAATACCCCGAAAACCACAGCAGTCCGGGAGCAGCGTGCACTCACCCATGCATTCAAGTCAGAACCAATCTCCAACATGAAAATCCACCCGCAGCGCCTCCCGCAGGACACCACCAGTACATCCTCATCCTATTAGCCCCAGTTTTTTATTTTTTAATAACTATATCCAGCTCTTCTTCACTTCTGTTTGGTTGGAAAGTAAAATAATTGTAAACCGGACCTCCAGACCTCCAGACCTCATGTTCTTGAGGTTCTCTGCCTCATTTGCAACCAAGCTTTCTTATCAGGCTGTTCTAATCTTTGCAAGTGTGTGTGTGTGTGTGTGTGTGTGTGTGTGTGTGTGTGTTCACACTTCATTAGCTGGTGATGATGTTTACACAGCCTCTAATTAAAGCAGGGGTGGGAGTGTGGTTGTGGTCAGTCAAAACCTCGGCTCTGAAGTCCAGGTCTCCAAACAAGCCTGCAGGACTGTTACAGCGCTGGAGCTCACGTGCACTCTTTTCCCCCCCGGGTCACTCTGGAACTCAAGGTTAGGGTGAGGGTGACTTGATCACTTTACTTAGTCGAATGAAATCAATGACCAAATTAATTGGAAATTAAATGATTAGTTGATGAGGTCATCACACGTGGGTTTTTATGCCATCAGCTGCCTGGTTATGGATAAAGTTCTGACCTTAAACAGTAAATCAGCACTCTTGTTTACGCCTCTGGCTCGGGCCAGAACCCCATCAAAATAAAAGTCACTAATACAAACGAAGCAGAAACACACAATCCTTTCTGAGTGAAGCTAAAATGACCGTCTCTCCATTTAAAAAATAATAATAATACACGTCCCAAATGTAAACGTATAAATTCTTTTTTATATCAGCAGAAAAATTCATTAAAACTGTGAATCTATAAACCAACCTCAAGCTAAAGCTAAAGGTAGCGAAATGTGTCCTTCACATTAGTACACACACACACACACACACACACACACACACACACACACACACACACACACACACACACCCAGAGCGGTGGGCAACCAACAGCCTGCTGAGCCCGGGTATCGAACCCACAACCCTGTCATCAATAGCCCGGAGCTCTAACCACTGCCACTATTCACCAAGGCCCTCTCTGCTCCCCGGGCGTCACAGTAATGGCCGCCCACCGCTCCGGGCATGTGTGCCCACTGTCCACTGTGTGTGTTTTACTGGTGTGTGTGTGTGTGTGTGCGTGTGTGTGCACGGATGAGATAAAAGCAGGAGCCAAATTCCATCTGTCACAAAAAAAAGGCACAAATGGTAAAATATGGCTGTCTCGTCTTAACCGCTGAGCCACCACTGCCCACTGATATTTAAAAACTGAGCAATTCATAATCTGAATAATCCATTATTAAAAAGTCATTTGTTATGCAGGTTAGAATGAGTGTACAGAAAGAAAAAAGGAATAATAATAATAATAATAATAATAATAATAATAGAATTGTCAATAATAAAAAATCAGTAATCTGCAAATTAAAAGTTTTACAAAATTCAATATTAATTACTGTGGGATGAAAGCGTGTGGAGCTGTCCTGTAATCTGTAATAGACTTGATTATGTGGTTCCTGACCCTGTGTGACTGTTATCTAGAACATGGACAGAGCTTTATAAATGTGAGAACGTCTGCAGTATTAACGTGGCTACGGCTGAATCTGTCCTTAAAGATTCATTACTTAAGGATTAAAGGTTAACTCTATAACGCAGAGAGGTCGCGGATGCAGGACGGGCTGAGCTTGATCTCAGCTGAGAACACAGTCCTGAGATCTACAGGCTAGAGTCGGAGCGGCAGACAAACCCAGGCATCAGTAAACTGAAGGCTGACGGGAGAGGAGCTGAACTGTGGTCATGTCAGCACTGCAGCGAGAGGCCTCAGCAGGGCCGCCCAACACCACACACACTGCAGAGTCAGCACCCAGCAGTTCCCTAACCATACAAAAGAGGGGGGGGTGGGGGTGTTTATCTGCCATGTGTTTCTCTCTATTCCTGCTGAAACACAGGCTACAGATTCAAACCCAGGAAAAGTCAAAGCTGATGGCGGTTCTAGTCACAGTTAAGTCAGTTCTAGTTGAACGTGCTTTGGCTCATCTTCCTGTGTACCCGCACTGAGCACTGTCTACCCACTTCCCCTCCAGTAGGACGGATATTTCTCCAGATGTAGATGTGACGGTGGGTCAGGAGTGTACTGTAGATGTGATGGTGGGTCAGGAGCGTACTGAAGATGTGACGGTGGGTCAGGAGTGTACTGAAGATGTGACGGTGGGTCAGGAGCGTACTGAAGATGTGACGGTGGGTCAGGAGCGTACTGAAGATGTGACGGTGGGTCAGGAGCGTACTGTAGATGTGATGGTGGGTCAGTCAGGAGTGTACTGTAGATGTGACGATGGGTCAGGAGTGTACTGTAGATGTGATGGTGGGTCAGTCAGGAGCGTACTGTAGATGTGACGATGGGTCAGGAGTGTACTGTAGATGTGACGGTGGGTCAGGAGCGTACTGAAGATGTGACGGTGGGTCAGGAGCGTACTGTAGATGTGACGGTGGGTCAGTCAGGAGTGTACTGTAGATGTGACGATGGGTCAGGAGTGTACTGTAGATGTGACGATGGGTCAGTCAGGAGCGTACTGTAGATGTGATGGTGGGTCAGGAGTGTACTGTAGATGTGATGGTGGGTCAGGAGTGTACTGAAGATGTGACGGTGGGTCAGTCAGGAGTGTACTGTAGATGTGACGGTGGGTCAGTCAGGAGTGTACTGTAGATGTGATGGTGGTCAGGAGTGTACTGTAGATGTGATGGTGGGTCAGGAGTGTACTGTAGATGTGATGATGGGTCAGGAGTGTACTGTAGTTGTGATGGTGGGTCAGTCCATTACAGAAACACCCCCCCACCTTCCAGTCTGGTACAGTTAACCCCACCATGTCAAGCATCCAGACACAGGACATCAGAAATAGAAGGTCCTGATCGGGCCCAATGTGGTCCGTTGTGGTCATCTATGATGTGCAGTGTTTTGCATGTCGGGACCAAAGACAAATGCATAAATTATGTAAAGTAAATGGACATTAAAGAGGCTCCCAGACACTGGGTCTCTTGATCTCTTAGCTGAACAGAAGGGCCTCTGTCAGCCAGTCAGAGTGATAAAGAGGTAATTATATACACACACACTGACCTCATCCGGTCATGATAAACCCCCCCCTCAACTTACAAAACAAGACATTTCATATTACAATACACAATTACAGTATTAGACATTCACATTAATTAGTAATATATTCAACATAAATATTAATACTAACTACTAATAATGAAAACACTACTTTTTGCAGCAGTAATAGAGCATCTAGGAATAGTAGAAGTTGCTCTTCTGAGAAGCAGGAGTGTAACAATACTGCTGAGCACAGCACTGACGAGGCCTGGAGTTATGCAAGCTATGTTTCTGTAAACACCATAATTAAGGCAGTATTTTGGGAGCGTTTAGCCCCCTAAGAGCAGCAACAGCTACAGTGTGTGAGACCACTGAACACTTACAGCAGGAGGCCAAACTCACTAAATCAGCCACAACCACCAGGAGTTTGTCAGAGGCATTCTGATTGGCTACCCAACACACTGTCCACACTGGTTTACATCCATCAGAGAGGGTCAAAGTTCTCCTGAAGGGAGACAATAATACTTAGTAATACTCTAGTTAAACACACACACACACACACACACACACACACACACACACAAACACCTACCTGGTCACCCCACCATACCTATTAGAATGCATCCAGTCCTATCATATATATACCCACACATAAACCCCAACCGCCATACCCACCTTACCATTCCCACTCATACCCACCTAGCCCACCAGTCTACACTCATTCATGTGACCCAACCCCACCCACACCCCCATCCTGATACACTTACCCATTCACTTCCATACCCACTATAAACACACTATATCCACCCCCACACCCCCTTACATTCAACTCACCCCAAACCACTCATACCCACCCTATATACACACACCCCACTCCCACCACCCCAACCCAACCCATACTCAATCATACCTTACATCCCACTCACCTTATGCATACCCACCCAGTATCATATGCATACCCACCCAAAAACAGCCTACACCCTACTTCACCCACACCCTACCTCTTTACATCCACTTACCCCGACCATCCCACACACTCATACTTATATAGCCATAAACACACCAAGGCCACTCCACTCTGCCCTCTATTTGCAACCTCTTCCCACTCACACCCCACAATCCCACTCCCACCATCTCACCCTGTACTGTCCCACCCCATCAATCTCCATGCATATCAATTTACCAGGGAATATTCTGTTGTATTTTGTTATTGAGGTGAGCGTCTCAGTGAGGCAGAACAAACGCTCCTGACCAGGCCGAGAGGTCAGCAGGTTCAGGACCTTTCATCTGGCCAGCAGGAGAGTCGCTGCTTCAGATAAAGGTCTGGTTTAACCGCTCACAGCTGGGTTACACAGCCTCACTGATCAGACAGGGAGGGTTCGGACTTGGTCACTGACGCTCCCTCGCATTGCTTTCTGTTTGGATGAAGATTATCAGACAGTTTTCATGAATAAATTAAGCAAGCGAGTTTTTTTTGCACTCAGCAAGAGAGTGAAGAGTGTTAGTGGGGTCAGGATGTTAGACGATCACCATCCCACCTCATCCCCACCTCATGATGTTGATCTGCTCCAGAGAGTCCTTTTCTTTCGGCAGTACTTCTCTACGACTAGATAAGCTGCTTAATATAGCTGAAAACATTCATTAGAAGGGGTGTCCACAAATATGTGGACATCCAATCCTCCTTTATTGGTCTTTTACCTTCTTCTCCATCTTCACATATTATGAGTGCCTGTCTCTTAACCGTCCTTATTCTCTCTCTCTTCTATCCTCTAACCTGTAATTACGGCATCTTTAATGTCAGCTCTGCTTCTCCTCCTCCCTGTCCGTCACCCTAATGAGAGACTGTAGCTCCTCCTCCTCAGTGTGTATCACAATACCTACATTTAGAGCATTATTAATATTCACCCTAATGAGAGACTGTAGCTCCTCCTCCTCAGTGTATATCACAATACCTACATTTAGAGCGTTATTAATATTCACCCTAATGAGAGACTGTAGCTCCGCCTCCTCAGTGTGTATCACAATACCTACATTTAGAGCATTATTAATATTCACCCTAATGAGAGACTGTAGCTCCTCCTCCTCAGTGTATATCACAATACCTACATTTAGAGCGTTATTAATATTCACCCTAATGAGAGACTGTAGCTCCGCCTCCTCAGTGTATATCACAATACCTACATTTAGAGCGTTATTAATATTCACCCTAATGAGAGACTGTAGCTCCGCCTCCTCAGTGTATATCACAATACCTACATTTAGAGTTATTAATATTCACCCTAATGAGAGACTGTAGCTCCGCCTCCTCAGTGTATATCACAATACCTACATTTAGAGCGTTATTAATATTCACCCTAATGAGAGACTGTAGCTCCGCCTCCTCAGTGTGTATCACAGTACCTACATTTAGAGCGTTATTAATATTCACCCTAATGAGAGGCTGTAGCTCCGCCTCCTCAGTGTATATCACAATACCTACATTTAAAGCGTTATTAATATTCACCCTAATGAGAGACTGTAGCTCCTCCTCCTCAGTGTATATCACAATACCTACATTTAGAGCGTTATTAATATTCACCCTAATAAGAGACTGTAGCGCCGCCTCCTCAGTGTATATCACAATACCTACATTTAGAGTTATTAATATTCCCCCTAATGAGAGACTGTAGCTCTGCCTCCTCAGTGTATATCACAATACCTACATTTAGAGCGTTATTAATATTCACCCTAATGAGAGACTGTAGCTCCGCCTCCTCAGTGTATATCACAATACCTACATTTAGAGCGTTAATATTTACCCTAATGAGAGACTGTAGCTCCGCCTCCTCAGTGTATATCACAATACCTACATTA